>NW_005187453.1:2356709-2382603 GCF_000239375.1 Pundamilia nyererei
GGAATTGAGCATTAAGACCTGCAGTGTACAGATGGCACAATTGATACAATATTATTTGAGAGATGGGGGCTGGAATGCCAGAAATTAATAAGCAGACAATAATAACAAGCTGTGTTTTTTTTTGTGTGGGGCATAAAGGTAACAGTTCACTATCTCAAAATGTGAAACTCATGAACAGTTTAAGGTTTAAAATCTGTACTGTTTGGAAATACCATTGAGGCTTCACTGATCCTGTAACTGACCTAATTTCTTAAAAAATGGAAATAAAACAAACTCCATTTTTATGTGATTGCGATTGATGTGGCAGCTTGTAAGGAACTTGTTTTGTATTGATTGTTATTTTTGTCCTTCTTTCATATTCAGAGGGAAGTTGTGTCATCCACCCGTCTGGCTCCCATACCTCCGGCCTTCAGCACCAGGACCCTGCCAGTACAGGCCACCGAGTATACCTTCGCCTTCATCCAGGTCCCCCAGGACGTAAGTGCACAGACGAGCACGCGCGCAGAGCCGAGATATGTGTCGCAGCTGAAAGCTTCAAAATTAACTTTGAGATATCGGCTTCTTCAGTCTCATTTTCTGCCAGCGTTTGAAAGTCGACTTTCCTGGCAAGACATGACAACTGTTTGAGTTTCACTTATCACACGGGGCGATAAGTCTGCAACTGACAGACGGGGTTGAGTTGTCATTCCAGGCGAGTGTTAGTGAAAATTATGCTCATACATAATGCATATTGTACAAAGCAGACACAACAATGACAAACACCAAGTCATTGATTTACTTGTTTGCACCAGATTTGAATATAATTGGGTGCCCAGACATGGTTTTATTAACAGTTTGATAGGATGGATTTCGATATACACGCTGCTTCAGCAGCCCGAACTTTCTCATGTTACAGAGCGATTAAAAGCCTTCCAGTTGCTTTGTGTGTTTGTGTACTTGGACGTCCATCTGACCATCTGATAGCAGAGCACCAGTGCATTTTTTTTTCCTCCACGGCACTAATCTTCTTGTTTACATCTGAGTGTGTTTTCTCAACCTCCAGTGACCACTGGTGTGTGTTTATGTCTCAGTATGTGTGTGAGTGACTGTGTTTTGCGCGTGTCATGGGGGGTCAACCGATTGGTAGCGTTTTGAGCGAGCAGCATCCCGAATAGAAATAAAACAGAAGCATGTTTTCGTTTGATATGTGCCCGATTGGCGCATTCGAGTGAGTGTTTACAGGGTTTGGATTTCACTTAACTCAGTGTGCGGAGCATTTGCGTGTTTTCACAAAATAATATGATCACACACATTTACAGTAAACAGAGTCTAAATGTTTAGGACGGCTGTGGAATCATTTTTACGGTCCGTTTAGAGGCTGTAGTCTGCGATGCACTATTAAATGCATTTGCATTTAATAGTGCATCGCAGATTATCAAATGCACTTAACAGTGTAAGCAAAAGAGGCTCCATTTATTCTAAAACATGGCAACCCTTTGAAGGAACTGTTTTGTTTTGTGCATCAGTGAGACAGCCTGTTGCGTTATACAGTCAAATTGCAAATTTGATATCATTATGTTTGAAAATGTAGCGCAAAGTATTTTTAATGGGCTTGTGAATGTGAGGAAACATAGCAGTCAAATAGCAGAGTATCAATCAAATCCACATCGGCACCCCCTTTAAAAACCACTGGATAGATTGGCACAGGGATGTCAAACATAAGGCCCGGGGGCGAAAATCAACCCACCAAATAGTCTAGTCTGGCCCAGTGGACATCTGATAAAAATACAGTTTACAATAAGTTTATAAATAAGTCTAAAATTTAAAGTTTTAGAGCTTTTCCTGCTGATGAAGACCTCTCACCAAAGTAACCTCATAATAGATAAATGATGAAAAAAAACGTTCACAGAAATAAAGAAAGAAAGAAAAAGAGATTATACAATGACAGGACGGTCTGTGCAATGAGCTAACAGATTCTTTTTTGTCATGTCACATATTTATTCCTCACAATTAAAGCTCAAAACAACATTTTTTTCCATTTAGAAATTTTTAAAAACAGACGTTGTGTGAAATTGATTTTTTTTTTCCATATATATTAAAATTTGTCAGGGATTAAATTTGTAGTTAAACTTGTTTATACTGTGGGCTGGACGTGGCCTACAGTATCAAATTTGTTTAATATCCCTGGCATCGTCAATATTTAAGCGTAACCTAATATATCGTTGGATGTGAAAACAGAATCACTTTCACTAAAAAGGAAGAAAAAGAAGAAAAAGTGCATGTGTTCACAAGCAGGTGGTACCAGGGTGCATGCTGTCACCTGTCTCATGAGTCAGTGATGAAGTGGCCCATCTGTTGATCCAGCCCAGGGGACAGAGGCATCACCTACACCTTACAGCCTGCAGACACACACACATACGCGCACAAAGCTAAACCACATGTTGGAGGTTGACATGCACCTTACCCCTCTCTGTCAGTCTGCATCTGTTCTTTCCTATTTCTCTTTTCATTTTCCTCTTCTCTTGTGTCCGCCATCTGTTTTTTCTGAAGCCTTTTACTACGTCACTCAAACTGACAGCACGTGACAGCCCACGACCCCTTTTGTACCACACCTTTGCTGCTGCGCTTGAAAAAAGCTTGCTGCCTTTGTCTTGCAATCTGCAACCTGACACCTTTACACAAGATGTTCACCATCCCGAGTCATTCATTGTCAGTCGTATATCTTTCTTAACACAGTTCTGCCAGTAGCATAAGATCATTCTCCTGCCTCCTAATGCCTTTTCATATAGCGAAAATATCTTTGTAGGGGGGGAAATGCCAAGGTACACTCTCACTGTTCTGCTGTTTTGAAGGAATAACACTTTTAACTTAAAGTTTTTATTTGCAAAGAGGCACAGCGTGTTATTTCCATGACATCTCACTCCAGCAGCATCTACCACACATTTATCAGTAATTAATCCAGTTTTCTCGTGTGCATCATGAACTCTCAGCTGCCTTGCCATTTTCTTTAGTTTGCCTTTTCAGCTAATTAAATATTTTTTTGCTAAGACTGTTCTTGTAGAAAAGATGAACACCCAAGTTATTTCTTTTAACAAATGCCAGACAGAAGCACTCCAACCAAAATAGCCACTTTCTAATGGTAGTGGCTTATAAACAAGCCTACTATTCCATCCAATTACTCAATCACGTACTAAATTGCATCGCTTACACTGGACTGCTATCGATCTCTTCTCATTAACAGATGTGCAAATTAAGCGGTGGAAAAAATACACTTTTTCTTTTTTTGGGGGGGGGGAGCTAAAATTCCAAAGCAAAGCTCATTAGACAAAACTGTAGAACACCTGCTGACACTACGCATCTATTTTATTCTTTTCGAAATTTGCTTCAAAAAATTTTCGCAAAGAAGACAAATAATTTTTGCTTCGAAAAGAAAAAAGAAAAAAAAGGTGCTTTGTGCCGGGACAAGATGTAACATTATCTTGTCTGAGAAGTTTGGCTTGTGTTGTTTTTATTGAAAATTACATTTTCTTCATAGCATTTTAATATCGCTCAAAGCAAGTCATTTTAAAAAAGAAGTGTTTTGGTATCCGAATGTAAGCTGAGGTGCAAATGCAAACATTGTTGCCCTCAAGTGCTTCAGAAATGTCTGTTCTACACACAGTGGATGAGAGCGGGTCACTGAAAGGCACTCATTAATTTTGTATCGTCTCTTCACGAGTGTCAGTGCAATTCCTCTTCTATAGTAGTCTCTCTCTGCGTTTTTCCCTTTCCTCCTGTATCAGCTGTCTCTCTGTCTCTCTTATCTCCCTCACTCTCTTACTTTCTGACACACACTGACTCGCTCTTCCTCTTTTCCCCTCTCTCAATGTTGCCTCGAGCTTCCCTGCAGCGCCTGTGACAAGTTGGCCAGGGGGAGAGCGGGGACAAAAAAGGCCCTTAGTTTTGTGCCTAGAACAAGCTTCCCTGCTCACACACACGCACACACTCACACACTCACACACACACGCACATAACCCAAGGGCGGCTAGTTCGAAGGGGGTTGCCATGGAGACAAGACCAGGGCGAGAAAGAAGGGAAGCGAAGAGATGGATGGAGTAGGGGAGAGATGGATGATAGCCAGGGACTGATTTTTGTTTCTTAGTGTCTTCTTGCCTTTGAAGTTGTGGCTCCTTTTTTAAAAAAAAAATTTCCCCCACCCCGATTGCTGGAGGACGTGAGGTCAGGATTGATCTGCAGCTGTTCCACCTCCTTCTCTACCATATGTTCAAACAAATGCTGGCCTTTCACATTTGAGAAGGTTAGGAATTAGAAGAGGTAACTACCTGAGGAATAAGAAGAAAGGAGAAGACGACTGATCTAGATGAGGAGAAGGTTCAATAGGAGTCTAACCGTAGATGCTTCAGACAGACTAAAGCCTCTTCAGCTGGTTGAGTAGATAACTGTCATTTGTATAACTGACATGAATGAGGTGGTGTTATTGTCCAGTAGGGATTTTCCCCCCATTTACCAGTGTTTGTTTCCAACAGAATGATGTTACAGTTTGGCTGGTGCACATCTACACTGCTTCAATCAGTCTCTAGATTGCATTTGTGAGCTATCAGTAGTGATAACCTACTTAATTATCTCTTTCATCTTTTTTTTCTTTTATTTTCTCTGTCCCCTCTTATTCATTTCTTCTATTATCAACTCAATTTTCATTTTTTCACTCTTTAATCCAACATCTATTTCTACCCAATTGTTTCCCTCTTGCACCACCTTCCATTCCTTCCTCATCTTTTCTTAAAATCCTCTCGCTTCTTCAGGAGGACGCCCGTGCTGATGTGGTGGACTGCGTGGTGCGAGACATCCAGAACAGCCAGTGCCTGTTGAATGTGGAGTACTCGGGTGCCACCTGCCCACACGTCACAATACAGTTTGGGGACACCAAGGACGACGTGGGCCTCGGCTTGGTCAAAGAGGGCTTAGTCATGGTGGATGTCCGCAAGGAGAAGCATCTGCAGAAGATGGTAAGTGAGGAGAAGAGATGTGATGCTGGTGACGCAAGCTCTCATTGTTAGATTAAAAAAAACCAACAAATTCCTTGTTGTTTCTGTTGTTTCCATGCTGCTTCTCTCCCTTGGTGAATTGGCTGCTGTTATGTTTAGGCAACCAGACCTATTCTCAGTCTAAGTTAATTAGTCTTCTGGTCTCAACAGGGCCATAGATGTGGTAGTCGTGTAATTACATAGCTGATATTTATAGGTAGCATTAAGATTTATGGTACTGCTGCTTTTATCAGTTCCACTACTGTAATGTTTGGGTTGAGTTTGTGTTTTGTTTTTAGACTTTTTTTTTTCTTCTTGTGGAAAATAAAAGACATTCATGATGTGTTAAACAGAGAGAACCTGAAAGAGCTTTGTTTGAAATCAAAAAGTTAAATCCGCCTCTGTTTGTGTGCAGTGAGCTGACGTGCTGAATGATACTCTGACCTTTTCACATTTGAATATCTGAAAATACTTCTAGCCAAATAATCAGCTGGCTAATGGTTCCTTTTAATTTTAGTTACCCATATTCAATGAGGTAGGCAGTTGAAAACTGCGTTTATCCACCTGGATGTAATTCACTAGGTGTTTCAACAGGCTGCTTGTTTTGCCAGTAAAGTTTAAATGTTTGTTTCTTCCTGCTGTAAAATCCCGCAGCATGTGAAACTGAAAGCCGCCTTCACCTCTCTAAAAAAGCTAGAACCATTCAAGATTGGGAATAGCAAAAACGCATCATCATTTCTCCATGGCTGACATCTGAACCACTTTTCAATAATACAGTCTTAAATAATTTAGCCCCTGTGCCTGTTTAAAACTAGTCCTTGCTGCCCATCTTTAATTGTTTCAATGCAGTTCAACTTTGCAAACAGCGGCCGACAGTTATTCATAGTTTGTGGTTTGGGTGAGATGTGAATTGTGTGTTTTTGCTTAAGATGAATTAACAGTTATGGACTGCCTCCTAGGAAACAAGGCAGCGAGAGAAATATGATGTCACTGAATTTGGATCTCAGCACTGTTCACTGTTGACAATAGTGCTAGTTTGTTGGACTGCAGTTTTAGATACACAGTGAATGTTTGGCGTTCTCACTGGCGAATGACCCGATTGCATATTATTTCACATTACGAGGTCTTTTGCTTCCTAGCAGTTAAGCAATCACCACGTTTTGGTGCTAGTTTGTCATGGAGAATTTCTCGATACATGAAAGCTAGTGCTACACTGGAAGGCTGCCGATTTTCTAAATGTAAACACTGTGGCACAAAGGACTTAATGCTTATCTCATCTCACTTGTCAAACGCAAGTCTCGCAATACACATTAAAACACCTACACTTTGCCTCAGACGGTGGCCATTTTGTCAAACCACGAAGCATCACTCATGTGCTTTTCTCTCATTATGCTAATTCTCCTCGTAGACTCAAAGCCACTCTGTACATGAAAGATAAAGAAACATGGAGGATATTTATTCCTGCTGCAATTACTCCTTCTGCACAAGCGCAATATTAGTCACTCTTATTTATTTCAAAATTAAAGCTCACAAAGGAACAGAGTAATGTGTCCACCAGAGTGTAATCGCTCATAAATATAATCAGATTCTATATTAATCTAAATTAGAAGCTACTGGGAAGAAGAGACTTGTCAACGCAGTGTTTCAAACAATTTACTTACTCTCCCATCCCGCCTTAGTCAATAAAGCACTGTGCATCGTTGTGAGAGTGTTTTGAACTCTGACCTCCCAAGAATAGCCAGCAGCCGTAATGCAGTCTCTGGTTAATGGTCCCTTTAGACAAAGGACGGTGATTAAAACCTCCCAGCAGTTCAACTAATAGGCTTATAGACTCCACAGATTTAGGTTTTGTTGGATCAAACAGTTCCTCTTTAGTATGCAACAGCTGTGCCTCCACATGCATTTGCCTCTTCTGTGCTGGCTTCAGACAAATATTTTGATGTGGAGAAAGCCTAACAAGCAGCAGTGTTGCCAAAGTGTTTACAAGTGTGTGTTAAGTAAAGCTCTACAGCTTTCTTGTTGATAATTCCACCCATCAAGTCAGCTTCCAAGCTCAAAGCCATCTTCCACATTCTTTTCTTCGTGAAAACAAACTCGAGTAGGATCAGACGACCTCTGAAACATCTAAACGTGGTGAATTGTGCGTCTGAGTCACAGTATATGTGGGCTTATTTGCTAGACTTCTGTTTGTTGTTCTGCTCTTTATAGCATTATTAGAAATGATGAGCATCTATCGGTTTGTTGGGTGACAGAAAATCAACAATTGATTAAATGTCTTTGGTTGGCCATTTGTTTTGTTTTTTAGCCAAAAAGAATAACGTGTTAAGTAACCAAATATTGTGGAAATGAATTGATAATTAAAATACGAATGAGTTTTAGCCTGAAAGAGAACCATTAGTTTTTATAGTTTTAATCACAAATCAAAGCTGCTCAAAGTCAAACTGTTGTACAGTTCCCATTTCCCTCTTTCTTGTAGGCTGCTCAGGATGAATGTGTTCACCTTACTTTACATTTTGCTGTAGTGAACTTGGACTGTTGATGGAGAGTAATTTGTGTGCAAGGTGCATTGTGGCTGGGAGATTCATGAGCCCAACTGTGCCTGCTGCTAGCACGACAACAGAAAACGTTATCTTGAAGGTGCAATAGAGCCAAAAAAATGTTCTAAAGTACAACTTCTTGGTGACCTCTGGATCATTCTTCCCCTATATAGAAATTCTCCCAAAGCTCAGTAGTGTAGTATCCAAGCATTCTTGCTTTGCACTCTGTGCTCTTTTACTCCTCCCTTCTGCCTTTTCATGCAGCTAGACTATCAGCCTCCTTGTAAAAATGACTTTTGTCCTTTCTATCTGTTCCATTTTGTCTCTGTTCTTTAGTCATTATCCATGCCTGGGCATTGGAACACGGTCATTGTAATCTGTACTCTAGTGCTAAAGCATTACGTAACAGATGGGCTGTAATGTTCACTGGCACTTCAGCAACCATTAATAGTCAGTCATAAGTGCACGGAAGGTTAACACCAGTCTTTGAGGATGGCAGTGTCGCAATAGAGCAAAAGCAGGAAGGAAAATTCATCCATTTGGGTCTTTATTTCTTTTTTCTAATGCCTCTCTGCCTTAAGCCCTTCTTTAGTAGATGCTCACTATGCACACCATATGGACAGCTATCACATCTGCTGTATAGCAGTGTCATGAAAAGGTATAAACATTGTGAAAGTGTAGGTGAAATGATGATCATATACCAGCTGCTTCATCTTAAATCTCTAGTTCCACTTTAAAGGAAGGCGAGAAAGAGGAAATGGGAAAATCAGATGGAGGATACTGAGCCTAATTATGATCAATAGAAAGTTCTTAATAAAGAACTTACCCACTGATGTCCTTGGAAAATAAAGCACCAATTCATATAATATGAAAATGATCCAAAGCGACAGACTAACCTGAATCAGAACAGCTGTAAATATTTTAAACTGTTAACAACTGTTAATATTCACCCTCATAACATACTGGATGTGCGTAATCAAGAGATTTTAATCTCATAGTGTAATCTGTCACATGCATATGGCATATCATGTGTAGTCCATCTGCTCGTGTGTTTTTATTAAGCTTTTATATTTAGATTATCTGCGTAGCTGTCTGTTCTTGGACTCTATCACTGTTCTGACATTTTAAATTCAGCTATAGAGCTCGACAATGTGCACGCTTCTGTGGTAACAAAGAGGTGTTTGTGTACTGCTGTGCTCTGACTGTTAGGTAAATTTGGCCACAGTTCGTAGAAGAAGCCAGCTGTACATGTTTTCATCAAATTAGTATCATAAATGAGCAGTAAAGCTGAACAGCCACGTTATGGTTGCCTTTGGTAGCAATATTTAGAGCGATGTGTCATTTGGTCTGATTGCCCCTGTTGGCAACTGCTGTCATTGAGATGAAGAAAATTTGTATCTCTTTACTTCAGTGTAAAATGGAGCATTTGTGTCATTTTCTCTGACAGTAAAAGTGTAGAGGGAAAAAGGCATCGGGATGCACGAGAAAACAATTTTCCATCCAGTTATAAACACTTAAGAATGACAATGCTGTTCACTTTGGCAAACAAGAGATAATGAATGTTTGCCAAATGTCCTGTTGGAAGGTTCTGTGTACAAAGAAAGTGACTTTTTAAAAAAACACACATTTAGATCCTCTCTCATGCGCTAACCTGAGACTTGAACACAGACTTCAAGGCACAAGAGATATACTTAGCCAGCCTTAAATCGTCCTGGCACCATCAACTATCCACTCGCAGAAGGGCAGCTTTCCACACTGGTGCCCACTTAACAGACTTCTGTTTCTTTTTTCACCCTTTTTATTGTCTTTCTCAACTCACTGTTCACCTTATCTTTTTAGTTTTTTCCACTCCATCCCTTCTTTCTTGTTCCACACCTACGCAGTCCATTCCTCTGAATTCTTGTATATACCAGTGCCTCATTTCTGATTGTCATATTTAGGGATGGGTATCGTTTAGGTTTTATCCGATACCGGTGCCAAATCGGTACTTTTGAAACGGTGCCGGTACTCAAACCGGTGCTTAGAGAATGGAGAACACAAAATTGGTCCAAAAACCTCTCATGTTCAGCTGTTTTTTTGTAAAAAGATAACAATGTTAGCCTTTTCTGCAGCTATGGGGCATATATGGTATCACTCTTGGCTGGAAGCAGTGCTTAAACAATGGAAAAAACACAAACTTTGTCCAAAAACCTCTCATGTTTAACTGTTTTCCACTTTTTCTTTGGTCATTTTAGCCTTTTTGGCCAGGGTGAAGGGAGTATCTGCCATCAAACAAGAAGACAGCCGCATGTAGCTATGATGATGTTTGCTAGTTCACCTTACATGCATTAATGTAATAACGTGGTTAGCCTACTCAACGTAAATCACACAAGAACAACATTAAGCTACTCACGCAGAGAAGAACGGCTGCTGCTGCCATCAAATACAGCGCATTTCTCGGCTTTTAAAAAACGCTATGCTTCGCCAGGTGTTTCATGAGATTCTTGGTGTTGCCTCCTTTGACAGTATCACAGTATCAGCTTAAAGCACTTGTTGCTGCTGAGTTTGCATATTTTGCTGTGAAGTACAGCCAGACTTTTAACCGCTTCGCCTTGGACATTTTTAATCTGTAGCTCTGCGCTAACAGAACGTACGTACCTGGCCCCGCCTACTATCCTCGGAAACGTAAAACGATTGGCTAAAAGTGTATCACAGCTCAGGGGAAAAAAAGCACCGAAATAAAGCACCGAAATGTGCGCTGCTTTTCGGTCTGGTTACTACCGTTTATGTCAGACACCGGTACCCATCCCTAGTCATATTTCTCCCCATGTGTTCTGTTTTCAACTTTTAGCATATTTATGTTATCCTGGGCCCGAGCCATGTCATTTAGATGTCAATGGCGAGGTGCCTCATTTGGCTTTTGCTGATGTGCTGATTTGCATTTCGTCTTTCAGTGCTGTGTCATGATGAGCAAGAATCCCCGGGAATTATAGTGGAGAAGAGCTCAGATCAAACCTGCTGGTGGCCTCATAATGAGCTGTGATTCAAAATGCAGTTATGTGCAATTATTTGCAACTTACCTCAGATGTTTCTGCCCTTCAAACCCACACAAGGTCGATAATAATGCCCACAAGTTGCATGACAGATATATTATTTTCTTTATACCTGATTGGGCGCACAAGTAATAAGTGCCTGGAGCAGATATTTTTAGCTACTGCACAGAACTTCACACTCGCACTTAATATTTCTTTATCCAAGTTGTAATGAGCCTGTCATGGCAGCTCAAGTGGAAGATGTCTGTGTGGTTAGGAGCGCTGTCGTTTGTGCTCTGCTGCTTTTCACCAGTGTTTTCTGTCAGCAGCTGCCAACAAATATGACTGATTCAAACTGTGGCGGGCCACGGTGCCGACTGTCTCACTCGGTCACCTCATCTAACCGAAGTCTGTGCTGGCCCCCAAAGTTCATTCAGTGTTACAAGCTAATAATCTCCAGTTTACTAATTACAACTCATTTACAAATACGGAAGCGTCTGCCTTCACCACCATAATTATTATCAATCACCAACAGCCAAGCTGGAGTATCGACTTCGCTTCCACCTTGTTCCCCACAGAAAGGATTAAGATACCTTAACCTAATGTATATAAAGATGGAGAGAAGATCTTTACCTAAATGTTTTCGTGAGTGTGTCGGCAGAAGGTGGACTGTGGGGGAAACAGCTGTGAGGTGGCCTATTCAAAGTGAAAGCTATAATTACCAGGAACCCCTCAGGAAATATGGTTTTATTTTTTGCCTTTTATCTTCTTGCTCTGTATTCTTGCCATATTCACACTGATGCTTTGCTTTTACCGTATGAATTTTGAGCAGCTGACTTTATAGTTGTGAAAAGCTTTGATGGCCCAGAAGAGACGCCTGTAAGCGGAAGCTCACATGATGTGAGGTTTGTTTATTCAGACTTTTTTTTTTTTCCCTTTTCCTTACACAAAGGGCCTCTTGGGTAGTGTAGTTTTCTTACAACTTGCTATAGTCCCCAGTGTTAGCTAGTAGGACAGAATAATTGTGTTAATGGAGTTTGAAAATGTAGATAAAGAGGGAGCCGAATGTGGGGAAATCAGGAAAGAGGGTCACACGTGCAGAGGGCTGCCTCCAGGGATCGCCTCTTCCATTTATCAAACCACGAGTGCCCCTTTAGTCTCCAGTCAAGGGTCTCATGTGGTGAGCACCTCTGCTGCCATGCTGTTAAGGCACTGCTTTGGACATTGAAGATATGCCTCCTGGGAGTGTTGTTGCCTCTGTAGAGTAGGTTCTTTGTAACAAATTGAGGCCTGGTGGGCAAACCACGTTTCATGTAACACTGTTCCCCAAGAACAGGAGTCACATATGTAGCTGTCCCTCATGTATTTGACATGGAGGAAAGGAGGAAAACAATAGTAAAACACACAAGTGCAAACCTGGGTGATGAATACCAAAGATAAATAGTAATGTAGTAAAATTTGTGTTTGTGAAATTGTAATAAAAATGCCAATAAGATTAAACGAAGAATAACAAAAAATAGCAGGTTGGAGTTTGTGTGGCAGAGTACAGAAAGTAGGTACCCCACAGTGTATCAGATTTCCGCCGCCTCCGCCCCCAACCCAAAAAGTCTTCACCGTGTCATTTATAAATGGCTTTTAGCCATATCCAGTCCACCAGTTGACTGATTTTTCAGGTTGCTGCCCTCGCTTTTCAACCCCCAACGCCTGTCACAGCCCATCAAGAGCCTCTTCATCCCCCAAAAACCCACAGGGCACACATAAACACCCCCCCACTGAGTGTCACGGGTGTGTTACAGCATAACCGCTCTCCACCAATGGCTCAATACCTAATTTACAAGTAGAGTTAGAGATGGGGCCTTTTAATGGACATTTTCTGCTCCCCGTTATTGACTGCATACACACTAGCATGCACTTTCCTCCCCTGCTGGCACTGCTCTGAGGGTCTTTTTTTTTTTTTTTTTTTTGTACATGTCCTAACTGACACGCGCCACTTCACAGATGCCATTCCTTCTGCAGATGTGTACACACACACACACACACACACTGTTACACGCCATCCTCCCTCCTAAGACCCCGGGGTGAGTACAGGAGGGGAGCAGAGGCACCAGGCTGTTTTAATTTATTCTGTTTTGTGATATGACCTTGCTGGGAAAAATAAAATGGTATTGGAGAAGAGCAAAATGTTCTTACACAACTTTTATGAGAGTAAATTTGCACGTTAGGGTGAGATGCAGTGGTGTTATTGCATATTTACAAGAGCAGTTCCTTCCAGAACATCTGGGAGAGCACTAGACACTGTTTGCATTTGCATTTGTTGTATGTGCTGGGGGTACACGAATGTGTCCTCTTTAACTCCACGAACCTACGCTGGTGGGCTTGTCATGCCACGTTCCCAACAAAGCATCTGATCTCATCCGACAGCCATGCTGGGGGGACCAGCATGTAACAGGACGTAGTCTTAGTTTGCAGCAGACAGGGGCAATGACACTCATGCACTCGATGTGCTTTGGCTTTTTGGTGAGGGTTTGGGAAGGAGCAAAATCACACCGATGCAAAGGAAAGCGGTGTGCTGTGATTTCTAACACGAGATAAAACGATGGGTCATCGCAAAATGGAGTTTTGCTAATTTCATTTTATCTCGATTATCAGGTTTTAATAAGTGTTGCAGGCCAACAAGGGTAGTCTGGTAGCTCATTATTTGGCACTGTTGCCTCATAGCATGAGGGACCTAAGTTAAATACCCAGCTGGGTTATGTCTACTTCAGAAGCTTCAATTTCCCCTGCTTAGTTAATGCCAGAGCATTCACGGAAAAGACAGAAGCTGAATCTGAAGAGTTTCACTTTGTGGTCAAAATAAACAAATAAGCCAACAAAAATAGTTAATTGTAAGCGTTTGATCATTTGTGCAGCCCTAGTAGAAAGTAAAGAAAGGATTAGGAGAAATAAAAGCCACACACAAAAAATTAATTGCCAGACATTGTAGATCTACTTTGTTTTACATCCATTATTAAGAAAATAAATAAAAAATCTGATTCAGTGTCTTTCTATCTTGTCTTTACATAAGCACCACTGTATTCCTTCAGTCCTGACACA
This sequence comes from Pundamilia nyererei, assembly GCF_000239375.1. Classification (NCBI taxonomy): domain Eukaryota; kingdom Metazoa; phylum Chordata; class Actinopteri; order Cichliformes; family Cichlidae; genus Pundamilia; species Pundamilia nyererei. The sequence continues at coordinate 2,370,354 of NW_005187453.1, forward strand.
TGACAAACCTTCAAGGAGTCCCTCCCTTGTTAGCTATGCGTGGACATGTTGATTGAAAGATGTCTCATAGGACAGTCCATTGCTTAACAGAGCATTCGCAACTGGAAACACCCTGAGCTGCGGACATGAAAGCTATTATTTTCTGGAAGAAGCTCTGACGACGATCCGTCTGCTGCAGAGTTTTTTGTTTTCAGTGTAGTCAAAAGGAGGCTGTGATGGCAGGCGGGGGGGACATGAAACAAGACGAAATAAGGATTGATAGAGTGGGATGAAAAAAAACGAGCAAAGCAGCAACAAAGAAATAGTGACAAAAGGCTGTTAGTGGCAGTTTTTATGTTGGAGTTTGACTGCATGTGTCTGAGAGGCTGTGCGCCTGATCATCATTGCTGCTAATGAGAAAAGTGCAACATGCACAGAGGACACGCCTCATTGTTCCCTTTCCACTCGGGTGGTTTTTAAGTCCTGTGACATCCCATATCGTCAGCGAGGACCACGTGAACACAACCGGGCACCGAAACGTCGATTAGTCACTTGTTTTTCATACACACGCCATCCAAAAATCTGACTAAATCTGGTTTTACTTTAGCATTTTCACGTGCTGTGAAATTCAAAGAAGACGCAGCTCACCTACGCACCAGACGTGCACAACCTGTCACAAAAGTGCCGCGTTAGCGCTCGCTCCGATCCACCACTTTCACACCGCATTTAGCAGAACACCACCTGGGCATGGCATGCTGGCCAGTGCAGGGAAATGCACGGTCTCCCTCCCTCGCTGCCTCTCTCACTCTCGCAGATTCACAGCCAGTCAGATACACAGATTAGTGCCAAACCGCCAGACCGACACCACCTGTCGTTCATCTTACGAGAAGCATCACACTTACACAAAGTCTCCCACCAAGTCTTGCGTGAGAAAGTTACCTGCATACATTAACGCTGAGTCAAAACGTATTTTCAGATCCTTCCCCTTTGGTGCGAATGCGAGTATCAGATAGATGTTTTTAGTCTCAGTCTTTTACAGTAGAACTTTTTTGTTGCAAGTAATTGCAAAGAATGAAATCACATGCATTCAGGAGCACTCCCACGTACGCTGCAGCCTCCTTAGCCAACAACATATTCTCTGGTGCCAGCATCCATAGCCACTGCTCACCGTTAATGGCATCTGTCTGGCATATGGGAGCTCTGTAGGGTCATCCAGACAAGCTCACTGTCGCCCGCAGCCTTCTGCTACCTGAACCCTCTACAAACTCTGCATTTTCTTTCCTTTTCTTATTGGACTTCTTTACTTTACGTCCACATTATTTTACTTATTCTACCTCCCTGCCATCATTTCCACATTTCCCTTCCTCCTCCATCTATATGATGACACCCTTGTTTGCTATAAAGATAAATATTCCCTTTCTTTGCCTCTCCAGACGAGTTTTACATCACTTTGTGTCACAAATGAGCCATTGTGCCTCTCTACTGGAGCCAATAGAAAAGCTGTGAAAAGAAGGATCCGGGACAGGATACGTGCAGCCGTTCGAAATCCAAAGTCTGTCATCATCTGTGTTCAGTGAAGTGAAGTGAGGGGAACAGTGAAAGATGAGGGTGAGCCAGGAAAGGCACCCTCCCGACCACTGTACAAAGAGGCCCACCATGATAATTTCAGTATGGCAGCATATCATCTGTGCATATTGTGCTGTAGTGCTCTTGACTTTGCATCTTTCACAGAATACTTAGCATTTGGATTCAGCCTCTCAGCTCTATGGAGTTTGGAAAAAGTGCAGATGGAATACATTTCCTCTAAAGTTGAGCTCTTTTTGGGGTTTGCCATTTGTCCTCACAAATGCAATTCTCTCTTTTGTGTTTATATATTGCCTAATCCACTTTGGCGCGTATGAGACCCTCTTCCCCATCATGTTAGCTTCCCCTAGCTGTCCAAGTGTTGCACTGGGAAAGACTGCTGTGAGCACTGAGAGCTCTCCTCCAAAGCCCAAATGGCATCACTGGCCTTTTGTGTCTGTGAAATATCTTCGGCTGGGTCTTCCATATGGTGACATCTGCCTGATGGGACCAAGATGCCAGATCCCAATGCCTTCCAAAAACAAAAAAAATCTCTCCTTTAGCTGGCTTTGACGGATGACTTGTGCAGCCACAGCACTTTCCTCAGCCGCTCACTTACATGTGCACGCGCTCACACAGACAGACAGGTCTGTTATCTTGGCTGTGCCATATGCAGCGCAGCTATCAAATCAACCTATGTGCACAAGCTAGCTAAGCAATTAAACTCCAGAGCCTCATCCACACTCGACTGTTTTAACATCTGGCATCCTTGTTCTAGATGTGTATGTGCCAACCAGCTCTTCTGCTCTTATAATCGCCTTCAAAACATGCTGAAAAACGGAGTCTTTTATGTGGAAATACAATGACTTCTCTTTCAATTGACTTTTGATTTCTTTGTGTTCTTTCATTTAAGTTGTTTTCTTTTTACTGTCATGGTTATGTCTGCCACTATGTCAGAAAAGACAGGAATGAACAAATTCATGCATGCATCGTACAGATAGTGCTTATTCGGTAGATGTGGTGCAACCTCTTATTTGTGTTTGTGTACCTCGTGCATAATTTTATCCAATATTGTAAGTGGTGGAGGACATCTCGTTCCAGGGGTCTGTTGCTTGAGCTTTTCAAGGTCCAAACATCCACTTACACTGTACCCACCTAAGCAAACTGTCTCTCTATCTCCCTTCCTTCCCCCCCCCCCCCCTATGACTCATCACTGGTTCATTCAATGAGGCTAAATGGCTGTTCTAGCAGAAGCAGTCAATATGCTCAACACTGCACATTGGTTTTCTCTTCTCTCCACCAACTCCTGTATAATCCTCTCCATACTCTCAATATGTGCATATTACCTTTGAGTAGATGTTTTTAAAGCAGCACTTCTATTGAGCAAATGGATAGCGTGGAAAGAGTTTCTATATACAGTATGTGGCAGAACTATCTGGGGACTTTACAGCTTGAATAATACTTTAAACTCGTACTCTTTGTTTTTATTTCGTATTAGTTTTATTTATCACAGATTAGAAAGTTTAGATTTAAAGATTTTATCAAAAAAATACACCCTGAGATGGCACATGCTCAAGTTTCTAGCCTAGACTCAGTTGCTTTACTATAATGTCATAGCTTAATTCCACTTTTTAAGGCATCGGGTTTTAGCATTTAAGTTCATTTGCAAACTTTGATAGTTCATCGTTGCATAGCCTTTGGTGAATAAACATCAGGTTGGCTGTATTTGCTATTTACAAGTTGATTCAATGTTATCTCTTGGCTCTAAGTTGAGATAACAAATAATTATGATTACTTGATACCTTTTTTTTCTTCTTTTTTTTTTAAAGAAAACAGCAGATCTGTATCTTCGGTTCCTTTTTACACTATTGTATGTTTCTAATTAGCTGAATTGATTTTGCGCTTCTGGTTGAGAAAAAGCTCGATTCAACTAAACCTGCCGGAGCCTACCGGAGAGTCAGTGAGTGAGGCTGTCGTTACAAAGTGCCGTGCAGTGTTGTTTTTATAGTTGTAGCTGATTAATTGCACAGCACCTACAGTATCCGTTACAATGCTTTTTGTTTAGCAAACAGTTGCTATAGTTAGCTATACAGTACTGCTCATAGCTGACTCTTTCCCTGTTAGTTTTCACTGTTCCACAACCTTACTGTAAAACAAAAACAAGACAACTGATTTTGTACCAAAAGAGGAAAAAAACACCAAAGGAGAACACCTTGAAGGTGTCTTACAAATGCACTTGTTTAAAAAAAAAAAATCTTCTGCACACCATCGACGTGTTGGCCCAAGGCTGGAAGGCATGAGTATGGGAGTCACTCTTATCTTGAGTGACTTAGCATGTAGTGATGCCACTCCCATTGGTGGATTAACTCAGTTACAGAAAGCGTTGCGCTGGAACATGACGTCGGGAGCTCCGTGTGCTTCCTTTGCATGTTTGTGTGATCTGCATCGCCCGCAGTAGCATAACCACTTTGTGTCTGCGTGTTGTTTCGATCTCGTTGATCTTCAGAGAACATTGCGCTCCTTCCATCTAGTGCTGAAGGGGAGGGTGAGCGAGTACCCTTCTTTATAAAAAGTGAACTTTGTGCAAAAAAAAAAAAAAAAACTTGTAAATTTCCATGTATGCAGGTAAAAGAAATGTCTCAGGGGCAGAACAGGTTGAAAGGATGCATTGATTCACCTTAATCCTTTAAAATCCGACGGGTGACGCAGGGATGTGATATGCTAATGACTTGTCTCTTTCTGCCTCAGGTGACAGAGTACCTGAACAGTCAAGAATCTGCCAAGAGTGCCAGGGTAAGTCACTTCATCCCAGCCACCATCTTATTGTCTGTCGTTTTCTATTTCTTTTTCCTTTTTTTTTTCCACTTTTCCGTCGCCTCCTCCTGTAGTTTGTCTGCCTCTTTGAGAAATCTACTGATGCCAAAACAAGAATACATTACAACACTAATTACTCTCCCTTGGAAACTATCAGAGAGAAAGTGTATCCTCTCCTCGCTGCTTTTTCTCTTTCTCAAGATGTCACACATTACATTGGCAGTCCGCATTGTCCCATATGGACTGCTGCCCACAGTCTGTGCAGGTCCGTTCTATGAAAATGGGGGGTGGGGATTTGTGCAAAAGAGTGCAGTGGGGATAGTGAGGAAGGAATGAATAGGATTTAGGGTCTAGCACACTGGGCTCTCATGTTGGAATGAGTCGAGTCGGAGTTTTGACATAACAATCCGCCGCAAATGTATTTATTCTGTGACCAGTAAACTGTGCGGCCAGCCAAGTGAAACTGGCAGCAAAAGATTGGAAAGGAACCCAGGAAATGTAAAAACAATAAGTGCTTTCAGACCAGAGAGTTCTAGGGACTAGTTGGTGGGGGGTTACAATTTAATGTGTAGTGCTATCTCGCGCTATGTGTAGCACAGATGGACGGGGAGGGCTGCGAGAGTCCAGCTCTCCAGACACACTGCGAGTGCCATTGTTTACTTTCTCGTAATACTGTTTCAATTTCTTTTTCTCTATACATCGCTTCACTGTGTGTGAGGTTCCTTAGGTAGTGAGTGGAAATGTGATTTTCACTTAGAGTGAACATCATATTGAACTTCATCCTTCACATATAAAGCCTGGAGACCATTGATGGTTCATTTCTGTGTTTTGTTGTGTTGTGTTTTTTCCCCCTTACACAGCTGATGTTTAGACTTCATAACATGTCCAAATTGCCACACTTGTGTCTAGGTCAAGTGCTGTATACGCTCAAAGGTTCCTTTTCTACTGAAGTTTCTACTTCCTCCATTCCAAAAGCATCTATGTACTAATATATCATAAATATGCACAAGAAACTAGAAAGTCGTTGCCTTTTTTTGGCAATAATGAACTAAAACATATTCATCCTGCTGCTTTTAAAAGTCACCAGTGCACCATATATGACTCGTTCCTCCATAAGAGTGATTAAGTGTACCTTAATGCATATATATCAGCATATCAAAGATATATGTGGTTTGACAATTATTTGGACAGTTTGCACAGGCAGAGACCACCGTCACTAATCTCTGAAGCGCACTGGCTCATTTTGTTCTATAAGCAGGCCTGAAATATTCAGAAAAGAGCTTCTATGGTTTCTCCTAGTAAGTTATTTTTAAGGATTAAAGAGTTGAAACTACATTACCCAACTTCTTCAGGAAATCTGAATCCTGATCCTTTAAAACATAAATAAATACAAGCCACTTGAACCTCGTCTCTTGTGACAAGGGGTCGTCCCAGCGGTTAGCGCCGCACGTTTTTCAACAGATGCCCTTCCTGACACAACCGCAAAGGGGATTAGTGTCTTTAGCTTGACTTGAACCATCAACCTTTCACTTGTCAAACACGGCTCTACGGGGCCATCCTTTAAAAGAATAATAAACTGATTTTTTAGTAGCAGGACAGAGATGTGAACAATTGGACACATTTATGGTGATGGTCTTTATGTTGAGGAGTAACAAAAAAAAAAGACATTATGTAAAAATAATAGAGGAGTAATAAAGGTCTGTTCAAATAAGTCCTATTGACAAGGGCTGAAACCTGGAGACTTTGACAGGATCGTACAAAAAAGAAAAAGCCTTTCACAAGAGCCCCAGGAGCATGCAATAGACACTTGGATGTCGCTTTGTTTACTCTTGTAAAGCATGATGGCTCTACATTCTAAAAGAATCAGTCCCTCCTGTGCCGCTTTAGCTACCCGGCGGTTATACAGCATGTCCAGACAATGAGTCAGTCAGAGGTGGAATTGACTGTAATCACAATCGGAGTTACTGCCATGTTTTCAGGGTGTCAGGGAGGAGCAGGAAAAAAAGGCACCGGAGTGTGAAACGGGGAAATGGCTTCATTCATTTCATTCATCCTAATAACTACTGCTAATTAGCACAGTCGCTAATTAGGTATGAATCACAGCATTAACAGCTGAACGCGCATGCTTCTGAGAGCCATAAAAGGAGCATCCCAGACAGCAGACCTGCGCATATACACACAAACACCTCCAGACCGGACGGCTTCTACGGCTTTTAAAAAGGCAGTAACTAACTGGGTGCTGTTCCAAAGTGCGCACACTCTTTGCCAACCACGTCGCGGTAAAGCCGACATTCAGGCAAACGAGATGGTTTATGGGGCAGTGCAGGATTGTCAGTGTAATGGAATAGGAGAAGTAATAGACGTGGTGGCGTTTGAGGCACTGCGAACCTCCTGGATACGCAGGTCCGATTAAATGGAGATGATGATAATGATGATGCTGGCTCTTCGCACTGGTCTGTGAAAGCACTGAGCTCTCTCTCTCTCTCTCTCTGTGTTGCACTGTAGCTCTCTCTTCCCTTTAGCTTCTTTTTCTTTTTTCTTGTCCATTTAACATGCAATGTGCTGGAGAGGTTATTGGAAGTTCCATTCAAAGCAATGGGGCATTTTCACCACATTGTGCAGTTATCTGTGTCAGTATGGTCAATGAGATCTGTCTCTGTCCTCCCATCAGCTCAACATTTGGCGCTACGGAGACTTCCGTGCCGACGACGCAGACGAGTTTGGTTACAGCCGTTAAAGAAAGGAAAGATAAAAGAAGATGCACAAAAAAGAGAACAGACCATCCATTAAACACCATTCCAAAGACCAACGTGGACGGCAAGTGATCCTTCGGACAGAAGACGAACTAAACAACAAGCTCGCGACTCACTCTTCCCTCATATTTAGCATTTCAACCCTCCCATCTGGCTTTTCTTCTTCTCTTACATCTTGTCCTCCTGCTAGCCCCAGTAGCTCCATATAGAGCATGCTAGCAAAGCTATAAGAAAAAATAATTATCATGCAAGAATCACTTTCCTTTCGTCCTTTAGTTTCCCTAATCAGCGCCTGCACTATTGCCGGTCCGTTATTTGCCACACTATCCTCTCAGCAGTACCTGTGTGAATGATAATAAGTGATGCCTACGTATGTGTTTCAGCCAGTCATCGACTTTGCTCTCTGACACTCTAGCCCAAGCCCTGCTTTCCTCTTTACTCGGAAGGGAACGTCTGTTTTGCAGGAAAAAGCTCAATTTTTTTTAATCTTTGTTTTTTTTAAGCAACAAATGCTTCCCTAATGAATTTCTTGTAAATGTGAGGATATGTTGAAAGGTGTATATTGCTTTGTTTTAGAAAAGTGCTGTAGGTGAAGCCACACAGACTTGAAAAGAAAAAAAACAAACAAACAAAAAAAAAAAAGGATGAATTATTTTTGTCTTCAGTGTATATCTGTGTGATTATGACATTTGCAGATGTTTTTGTGGGGAGTGTTTCGTCGTTTATTCACTGTCACACTTTTATGACCAGTAAATATCGATGCCTTCACGTGGCATTTTATCATCTCTTCTTCTGTAAAGTTTACATTCTGATAACGGTAATGATCCTGTCTCTGGCAGTCTCTTCTCTTCCTGTCTCTGTATGCCATGGCAGATACAGTGTTTGAATTTGTTTCCACATAATGGACCTTTGCATTCTATTAAAAATCTGATGAATAAAAAATAAGCAAAACAAACGTGGGTTTTTGTTATGTTTTCCTCAAATAAAAATGAAAGAATGCGAAAATGCAACCTGAAACAAAGTCCTTTAGACATAAAGCTCAGGGTTTCAGTTTTATTTTTTTTAATGAAACACTTGTGCCAAAATTTAAGAGCACTTCAATGCAGATAAAAGGTTTTGTTTCCTGTAAAACACCACAATCCAGCAAAGGTCTTTCACTAAAAGCTTGACAGTTTGGGGTTTTTTTAATTTCTTTTTTTAACCACAAAATTTCCAATTAGCGATGCTAATTTGTCTAAGCTTGAGCTTGTTTAACATTCACCTCCAAAATCTTTCAAATGTATCACTTCCTGCTCAGCTATTGCTAACAAACGGGCTGTAAAATCAACTGTTTTCACTTAAAAGTTTATGTAAGTCGTGCAGAAGCACAGCTACTGAATTTACATGAAGTGATTTTTTTTAAAGTACAGGTTTGAAGTGTTTCCTGCCCGTTTAAAAACAAAAAACAATTCTCAAAAATAATTTTTAAAATAAAACCTTTTCGTGCACTGGATTGGATCCATCCCATTGGCTGAAACAAAATATATCTGTATTGGAAGAGAATTTGTAGCCTCTTTGCGACAACAGTCCAATTTGAAGATTTATCTACAATCAAGGCCAAAGTTATTTTTTTTATCCTTTTAAAATGTTTTATGTTACTTTCATTAGTTTTAGTCTTCTTCATTATTGAACATGGAGGGTGTTTGTCAGGGGCAGAATTTAGAAAAAGAGTTTACCCAATATGCTCCAATAAACGTCCGTCAGGCATGGTGTTTTGTCAGATGTGACCAAAATTGACTAAAACCTCTAAATTGTTGTTTTACTTGAGTTAAATTAGTAGCATATCAGGGTGGTTAGCGCTGTCTGTCTCTTCACAACAAGAAAGCGCTAATAAAACTAGGTAAAAAAAAGAGAGCAGCAGCATAGCTTTGTGCTGAGAAACTGCACTACAGATGTCATGCTTGCTTTGAGAGAGTTGATGGAGAAGCAGAAAGGTGTCTTTGTGGATCTAGAGAAAGCATATGATGAGCTGCCAAGACCCAAACTGTATGAGGAAGTCCGGAGTGGCAGAGAAGTATGTGAGGGTGGTGCAGGAGATGTATGGAAGACAGAGTGGAGAAGAGATGGATGGAGTTAAGCTACAGACTGACAGATTAGGTCAGGCAGGAGTGTCTGTGGATAATGATGTTTGCAGGTGACATTTGACCTGCAGGGAGAAGGTGGAGGTATGCTCTGGAGAGAGAAGAAAGGTCAGAACCAAGAGAAAAAACATGCGAATGAAGACGAGACGGATATAACAGGGAAGCCACAAGTAGAGGTAGCAGTAAAATAACAGGGGCCAGCAAGATCTATGGTTTGGAGACTGTTACACTGAAAAAATGACAGGAGGGGGGGTACTTACTCATCAGTCACTAAAGTACCTGCTGGGAGTGATGAGCTCTGAGCCTAGACACTAAACTCTTAACAATATTCTGCTTCTGTTGAAAATAAATATGAAATAAAAATCAGTTCAAAGGTGAATTGTCTGAGTTAAATGGGAAATGAAGGTAACACTTGATATCTTTGCTGAGGCAGAGGTTTCTATAAAAGTGGATCCATTATATTAATTTTCAGCTCCATATAGTCTTCTTTTTTTTTTATTGCGGGACTCTTAACAGTGTAAGTCTTTGCCTGACTCATAGTTTTAGCTCTGGATCTTTAAGGGGACCCTGCCTTTGTGGCTTCCACAAACAGCGCAGTCATTCCACTCCCTTTTAATCCTATTGCACATAACTGTAGCTGCCATTCAGCTGGGGGCGCTTGCGAGCTAGTCTTTCATTACTAGTAGCTAAACAGCTAAAATGATTAATTACACATGCACTTAAAGAATGCCTAATATATGGCACTAATTAAATAGAAAATTACATTCCCCTTATTAAATTAACTCTGTTTCGGTAAAGAATATCAAAATAAATAAATAAAAGTGTGCTTATTAACAGTTACATGAAGTAAACGGACAAAAATTATCTGAAGGAAAAAAATACAAATATTATCATTATTATCTCTTAAATGAAAGACCAAAAAATATAAAAACACCGCTATCAATGTGCACATAATCGGGTAACAATAGTTCAGCAGTTTTAATCCAACACAAGGAAGAAAACCATTTCTTTTCATCTAAAGTTTCCACGTACGGATCAGGATGTTTAAAAGGACTTAAAACAACAGGTCTTGAGTGTAAATATGCCAACGTAATTATTTGAAACCACATTAACAAGTCAGTGAAATTTTAAAAGCATATATAAACATAGACAATTGAAATAATAGTCGGTATCCCTCATGGTTGGACACCATCAGCAGCAGGTTGAACCACTCAGACACTTGTCACACGCAGAATTTCTTTTCCTTTTTCGGCGAATTCTCTGTCAATCCTGGAGGTAGTTGTGCGGTAAACTCCCTGAAATACTCATCTGACTTTTCTTTGTTTTTGATCTGTTTTCTTGAGGTTATCTTTATCGGCTTTTGCCTGCAACTTGACAAAAAATAATATAAAGGGTCTATAATAAAGTGCCCATAAACATTTAATGTAGCATGCCATATAAATAAATGCTCTACTCCACATTAAATGACTGTTAATCATAAAGCACTCATGCTTTGCCAAATCTTACATAAACCACATCATTGCCTCCTCAAATCACCATACATATGGTTTAAAGCCTATTTCCCGAAGAGCAAACCTAACAAGGATACTGCAATAATAAGAATTCAGCAGCGCTTTGCATTAGCAGGTCAGTCACCCTGACAAAATAGGTATTTAACACACTGAAAACTGTGAAGCAGACACTTGATTTCCAGTGGGCTTCAGTTTACAAGTTTTTAATGACAGCTCTGTTTGTCATTAAAAGAAGTGCATCCAGACCTGCATAAGAAAAAAACCTCATCGCTCTCTTTAAATCAACACTTTCACTGAATTTCATAGGAATTTATTTTCAGGGCAGATTTTAGTGTTTAAATAACTCACAAAACAAGCGGCCACATTATTCCCAGCGCTAGAAAAAGCCTGAATCACTGTGTCATGACCTGGCTGAAAAGCCATGGAAAGGCACACAAAGGGAAGGAAAATATCTTGAGATTCTGAGTCAGTGGCGAGGCGCTGCGAGTGTGGATTAGTGACGAGCGAGATGTTGGATAGCACAAAGAAAACACAGATTAAGCAAGGGAGGGAGCTGAGGAAACACTGGGCCCAAGTGTCACCGATTGTCCTGATGGTCTGCTATTCCCACCTACTGCATCACAGAAATAGATAACATAGGCAGCACAGACAGGCGAGCAGACCATCGCTGCTGCTCAATAAAAAGCCAGTCCTTTAGTCCAAATAAAATCCCACTTGTCCGTTTCTGCAGCCAAAAACGTCACACGTTTTTAAAGAATGTATTATTACTGCTAGAGTTTATTAATAAAAGGCAAATGCTAGAAAATATTTTTGACTGAGTCTTTGAAGAGGCACATTTTTGACGGGCAGAAGCCTAGGCAGGGGATCATGGATAAGTAGAAAAATAAAACATCTGTGCTGATTAAATCTGTACTGGCTGAAGAGACAGATTCATGATGCATTTGTTTGTCGAGGTGTAGTATGAAACCTCGACTCACTGCTCATTTGCTAGCACTGGGTTGGACGGCTTTTCCCTTCATAAACGCTTTAATTCTTCATGAGACAGATTCCTGAGAGATTTTGGTTCATATTTACATGATAGAATCACACAGTTGCTGCAGATTTGTTGCATTTCCTTCCAGGACATGAATCTCCTGTTCCATCACATCCCAAAGGTGCTGTTTTCGATTGTGATCCTGTGACTGTAAGTTCAAGAAAAGTTGTTATCCTGCTGAAAGCAGTCGTTAGAACACGGGTTCTCCGTGGTCATAAAGCTGCTGGTGTAGGCTGTGGCATTTAAAAGCTGCTCACTGTGTGGTCTTCTGCTGTTTGCACTTTGACCTGTTGTGCATTCAGAGATGCTCATCTGCACGCTTTGGCTGCATGGAGCTTCAGCAGCTCATCTTTATGTATCTAAAAGAACTGAGTTGCTGCATTGTTTATATTTTGCCATCCACCAAGTAGTATTTAGTGAGGGTATGTTTTAGGTCAGGGGTCGGCAACCCTGGGCACGAAGGGTTAACTGATGGCA
>NW_005187453.1:2383865-2397559 GCF_000239375.1 Pundamilia nyererei
ATTGTTGTGAGGAGACCATAAATAGCATTTGCATTTTCTGTTGTACAGTTCATTTTTTTTGTTTCAAAATAGCTGATAACTATTCGCTGACAGCTGCCAACATCTGCGAACAAATATAATTCTGTAAAGTTGTTCTATATAGTGTGTAGAGCGTTATTAAATTTATTGCTAATGCAATTATATGGCACATCATCAAAAAGGTTGCCGACCCCTGTTTTAGGTTGTGTGAGCATCTGGCTGTAACAAAAATGATGATGTCATTGCTTTACATATAGCTGCTTTACTGGCTATAAAAAACCCAAAAAGTATTAAAGCATTCTCACAAGTTAATGCAAAGAGAGGCTGAGTAATCATTGAACTGAAAATTATTATATATAAGTGTGTAACTTTGGACTCGGGGCATATGATTTACAGAGCAGATACGTATGCTGTAGCAGAAAAACAATATGCAGTTTAATTTCAGATGGCTTTTAGAATGAAAAACAACTGCGGTGGGAACAAACCGGCTTGGCTGTTTTCTTCTTGAGATTAAAAACTCTGACGGAGTGACCGAACTGCTTTGAAAGAGGGCGACAATAATAGAAGTTTGCCGACTCAACATTCAAATTGTGTTTTTAAGACACACCTCCAGCCTGGAAGATATGTTTTTCAATTAGACATGGCAGCGGTACTTTTATTTTATATGGCTCTTTCTGACACACGGTTTAAGTTTTTACTTTACATGTAAGAACCGAAGGCGTGAATTACTATTCATGAGTAAACACTGTATTGTATCTGTTAGAAAGCGAATACACCGAAGTGTTAAACGGTTTCGAATATATGTGTGGAATTGAAAGCTGAGGCTGGTACAAATAAAAAGTGCTGCCAGCATTTCTCCCCTCTGGATGCCAGTTATAATTTCAAGGTGCTACATAGCAGTCAGCAGCCACCAAATCAAAGATGGCCCAGGCAATTTATCACTGGTGTTCATGTCCAATTACCACAAGTTGGGATGAGAAATATGCTCTAAGGGCAATTAAGAATCCTGTCTGTGCTGTGAGCTGACTCGTGGACTCGGTACGATGTCTTTGTCTTTTACATCCACGTCCTTTCTCTGTCTTTTTTTGTCACAAACTATTCATCGTCTTTTATACTTTGTGTCCCCATGTGCCTGATTGGTTTGCCTCTCAGAGCTGATGAGATAGCAACCGGGCCACGTGCTAAAGAAGAAAAGGAAAGCAAAGAAAGCGACCGTGCAAGATATGAAAAGTGGTTGTCTGTTTGAGTTGTAAGTTAAGCCCTCTGATTTCATCTCCTCTCTGTTTGTAAAGCTGTCATAGTTGAAACTACGCCCAGCGGACGTAGCAGCCAGATTACAGAGAACTGTTGTCAGCAAATTGTTTGCTTAGAAATGTCGATTATACGGCGTCTTCCACAGCATCTGAGGCAGCCGAATCAGAAGTGTCTCAACACCAATTAAACCATGAAATGTTGCCTTGTTTTTGAAGGTATTTGTAAGAGAAAAGCAGGCATCACAGAGGTCCTTTCTCAATCAGGCAAATAATGTTCTTCCTGTGATCTCGCCGCGTGCGCACAACAACAGTGCCGGAAAGACACAAAAGAAATCAATGATTTGATGTGAACAAAAAGCAACAGTAGAGGAAATATGTTTTTTTTATGAACCAAAGACATGTTTTCCTCTGAGGGGTCTGAGGAGAAAATAAATCTTAATAATTCACAAAGCAGGAGAAAGAAGGAAGAAAGGAATCGAAAGCAAGCAAAGAAAGAAGAGACATGTAAAGGAAAACAACAATGGAGACAAATAGGAAGAGAGTAAGGAATTGGGGACATGATGCCAAACACATGAAATAGCTCATGCATCACCCCAATGATGGACTGCTTTACAACATTAGCTTCTTTTAAGACTCCTCTTTTAACAAGCTGGAATCTAAAATCTGAACTTCATTTGATTTCATTTAATCTTCCGAACTGTTAATTTACTGTTCATGCCACCTAATTTTATGCCTCCCCTCGCTAAAAATATTGCACTGCTTCCCTGCCTTTCCTTATCTCAGAGTAACACCCGCTCACGTCCTGCCCTCTTGTCCTCCAGTGGTCCAGTTTGGTATCCGGTATTCACCTGCTTTAGTCCCTTCAGGCTGGCAGCCATCACCGCACTGGCCAGCTCACATTCAGACAGCTCTTCGTGGATGTATTTATAATTTTAGGCATGGGATCCACTCTGTAAGGGCTTCTCCTGTCTGTCTGGCAGTTATGAATGACACTTTGTTAACACATCACACAGTGCTACACACATTGCCAAAAGGGATACTGCAGTTATTGGGAGGTAGTAGCAGTGTTAATTAGTGGTCGGTATCTAAAAGCAGCATTCATGATTTCAGGACAAGCTGTGCATAAAGGGTCAGTGAGAATTACAATGAAATGGACTAATCATCTTATTTCCGTGCCATATGGCTGTTTTTATATATATATATATATAAAAGCAAAGTTTCACAGCAAACTTTTGATGTGTGCATTCTTTCATTGTGTTTCTGTATCTTTTTGTGTATTATTGTCTCCTGCATCTACTAATTAATCTCCTTTTATGTTTCAGTGAACGTCTTCCTCTGTTTTTCGGTGACTTACCCCTCGTTTGCACCTTAAAGCTGTCCAAAAGAAAGGACGCCCTCTGTCGCTTCGAAGGTTTTACATTTAAGGACATGAAAAAAATTATCTGGTTCGCAACAGGTGTTTTTTAAATGATTTAAATAAAACCAGAGATGAACAACAAAACAAGACATATTGCATTGTGCCATCACTTATTAATGAAAAACCAAAGCCAGAATGCAGAAGCAGTGTGTAGGTTCTTTACCCTACAATAGAAAGCGCCTTGACGCAAAAGAAGAATCAAGTCCAGTCGTGAAACAGAAAGTACACTGTTACATTTGGTGCTGTATAAATAACAAAAAACTAACAATTTCAAGTTCATCAAGGGGAAAACCATCAAGGCAGTTGGAAATCTTATCAGGAGTGGGCATTCCAGCAAATTCTCCCCAAATTCAGACCATTCATTGGTCAGAGAAAGTGCAAAAAACCCAAGAGCTACATCTCAGACTGCAGACCTCAGTTAGCATGTTAAACGTTAAAGTTCCTGACAGTATAATTAGAAAAAAAGATTTAAAAAGTATGCTTTGTTTAAAAGTGCTGGCAGGAGAAAGCATCTACCCTTTAAAAAGAGCACTGCAGCATGGCTTAGTTTTGTTGTATCTAATTAACCCACAGGAACAATGTCCTTTGAACAGATGAGACCAAAGTGGAGATGTTTGGAAATAATCCTCAGCACCACATTTGGAGAAAACCAAACACAGCATATCAGCATAAACCAGTCATACCAATTGTCAAGCACAGTGCTGGAGGGGTATTAATTTGGAATTGTGTTGCAGCCACAGCATCTGGGCACCTTGCAGTCAGTGAGTTGACCAAGAACTCTTCTTCATACCAAAGCATTCTACAGTCAACAGTCTGACAGCTAAAGCGTGTCCAAAATTGGGTCATGCAACAGGAGAATTATACCAAGCACAGCAGCAAATCTACAATAGAATGGCTGAAAAAGAAAAGAATCATAGTGTTGCAATAATTCAGGCAAGGTCCAGACCTCCAGCTGGCTGAATGCATCAGAGAGCTGTGCATTAATGAATACTTGCAAATCTAAAAGAACTGTGCGAAGAACAATGTCAGAGACCGATAAAGCTGAAATACAGTCTACTTTCTGTTTCACGATTTTATGCAGAAGTCTGTGAGGCTCTGGACTTGATTCTTCTTTTCCTCCAAGAAAAAATGTCGCTCTGTAGAAAACCCTCTTGACCTTTGTAGTCCAGAATTTTTTTTTCTTCACCCAAAAGTCTTGTGCTAATTTAGGGTGAATTTTACTTTGAACACCTGCTTGAATTTTGGAAATCTCACCTTGAAAGCACTCTCTGACAGATTTGCTTTTACTTTCACAGTCCCCTCAATCCTCGCACAGGCGGACAACTCTAAATGAAACTAAATGGATGTTCTCTTATCAACTCGGAGCCGCACGTGAATCGTTTCGTGCATGAATTAACTGAATTAGCTGGCCAGGAAGCGTTCAGTTGAAGAGTGTCCAATTACTTCAGAACCCTTGCAATTTGGGCACTTTGTGTTAAATGGCCAAATTGAAGTTGAGACACGGCACTTTAAAGCATCCATCATTTTATTTCATTTTGAATGTGCTGAACAAACTAAAAATAACAAACTGTTAAAAGCAGCACATTTGATCAAATGCCCACAACCAAAACATAATGCAAACTGAGTAAAGAAAAAAAAAATCCAAAACAACACGTTACATCAACAATAAGCTGGTTATATATCACGCATGGTTTTATATGAGGCATGAATCAGCTTTGAGAGATGTATCACTGGCACAAACCTGCATTTAGCTTTTAGTGGTTTCAGTAACAGCTACAAAGAAACCTGACTTTTAATGTGCATTAGCAGATGGTGTTGTAAAGTGACTCAGCATTTGGGCCATTTACTATACAGCTTAAAAATGATGGTGAAAAAAATAAATACATTTATGCACAATAATAAAATAAGTTGGGGAGATGTGGGGCAATTCATCACAAGTTTGCTGTTTTGTATTAGGAGTTCAAAAATACTAGCATTTCACTGTGTCATGCAGTCAAGTGTTCCGTCTTTCCAGGCTAACACATCCAGTTTTTGATGTAACCTCACCGTTTTATTAGTTGACCTGCATAAAGCGAATGCTTTTAGTATTTGATGTGGTTTACCGGTCAGGATGTGTGGATGAATGAATTCCACAACAACTCTCGGGTGTGACGTAAAAGCTTTTCGAAATACTGAAGTAAAATTAATTTTGTTTAAAAAAGAAGCTCCACTTTTCTCCATTCGCTGCATTGCGAGCATATTTTACGTGTGTGTTTTAAACCCGTGAAGTAAAACATAATGTTGCCATTTTGTTGCCCGGCGGTTCACTACGGTTTTATCAACACAAATTTGCCACCATCGGTGATGAAATCTACCCTGGAGAAGATTTTATTGGGGATTCTAGCTGCTTTATCCCCGAATGATTTCAAGAGCATTAGACTTACTCTGTACATCATCACATCACACCACAGATAACGACGGCACACAATCGCAGGAGATTCAACCCACTTCCCTTCCTGCAGTTCAGGATTCCACTGAACTACCTTTTCTCTTTTTTCCCTCCCAAATGCTTCTCTTTATTTTTATTGTGTTCTTTTATCCCACCAGTGAACTTCTTTAGATCAAACTGCTGTCTGATTTAAAGTTGGTTTACCTGCAGCGAACAGCTGCCAGTCCAACTGTGAAGTGCAAACTATATATAGCTATTATTTCCTTTGAGCTCCTTTGCACTCCTCATCATCTCATTTTCTGACAATTCAGATGAGAGTGGGAGTCAAATCAGCTTTCTGTGCAACACATGTTACTTATAAATCCTCAGCTTGCCATGTATTTGTCATCTTATTCAGTGACTGTGAGAGCTAGAAGAAAGAGCTGTTTGGCATCAGACGTGTGACTCACCAAAGCCCCCTGAAGTTTCACTGCCAATAACCACAATGAATTGCAAAAAAAATGGAAGCGTGTTTTGGTATCAAAGTACTTGGTCAAACAGCTCCACTAGTTTCAAGCGCCTAACTGTTCCAATAAAGAGTATTTTGGTTGTATATTATAATAGAGCCAGAGCTATCTTTGGAAAATATCTCAGTATATAATTAGCAGTTAGTGATAATACCTTTATTACCTTAATTCTTTTATCAATTTTCAAAATCTAGCAATTATGAAGAATTTTTAAATTGAACTACTAATAACAAAACTGCCTGATGAAAGCTGAGGCAACACTGAATGCTACCTTCTGGTGTCTGAGTGCTTTCAGAGCCCAGTTAAGATGATAAAAATACTAATGTTCTTAAAGCTGTGTCTACACTGAAAGAGATTTGCTCATCACACATCGCTTTGAAGCTGACGGCTGGTCGCTTGCGGAGATTCCAGGCTCCGGTTGCCTAGGTAACCTTCTAATGCATTTTCTATCAGGTCATGTGTCAGTCACAGATATTCTTCACTCTCAATGGTAGTTGCTTCAATTAGTCGTCTGGAAATTGAGAAAAGTTTATCTCCGGTCCCGCCCACTTTGTATCGTCAGCGGTTATTTCCCCGTAATCGTTTTAAGACACCAAATGTCACTCTCTTTATGTGACCTCTGGTAAGCCTGTCGCTACAAATCGCTTCCCGTGTGGATGCGGCTTAAGGGACTAGATGATCACTCCCTGGAAACCCCTGGTTGCTTGGGGAAAATGTCACATAGCGTAAGCCAACAACCACTAACGAATTAGGAAATCACTGAAAAAAAAAAGTGTGGATACTGGAGGTTGGTGGCTGTGTGACTGTGAAACTGATTGCCGGACAGTGACTACCTGGCAACCACAGCTTGGGAAAAATGTTGATTCCCCAACCAGTTGTTAGTGGAAACTGGGGACAAAGAGGTAACTGATACTCCACCAAAAACCTTGTGAAGGCGTCTGTTGTTAGCGGATTGTTACAGTTGTTTTTAGTTTGTAGGGACACTCACCAACTATTTGCCGAGGAGTAGTGATACAGTGAAAAGTGACAATTCATTTTCAAAGTGAAAGTTGTCTCTTTTGAAATGTGATGGTTGCTACAGTTACATTATCACTTAGAGAGCTGTGGGAGATTGTCTGCAGACAAGTTGAGCTTCCAGTTTGGATTTGGGAGACAGACACTATCTCTACTTTTAAGATTAGGCTTAAAACTTTCCTTTTTGCTAAAGTATATAGTTAGGCCTGGATCAGGTGACCCTAATCCCTCCCTTAGTTATGCTGCAATAGGCGTAGACTTCTGGGGGATTCCCATGATGCATTGAGTATTTCTTCTTCGGTCACCTTTTTCACTCACTATTTGTTAATAGACCTCTCTCCATTGAATCGTACTTGTTATTAATCTCTTGTTCTCTTCTGCAGCATGTCTTTTATCCTGTCTTCCTTCTTTCTCACCAACCAGTGGGGGCAGATGGCCGCCCCTCCCTGAACCTGGTTCTGTCGGAGGTTTCTTCCTATTACAAGGGAGTTTTTCCTTCCCACTGTCGCCAAAGTGCTTGCTCATAGAGGCTAATATGATTGTTGGGTTTTTCTCTATGTGTTAGGGTCTACCGTACAAAATAAAGCAGCTTGAGGCGACTGATGTTGTGATTTGTAAAAATAAAACTGAATTGAATTGAAAGTCGGGGTCCTCTAGCAACCCATAACAACCACTCACCAACCAGTTGGGGAATACACATTTTTCCCAGTGAATGGAAGTTGCCAGACTGTATCTGCCCAGCCTGTGTGATTGAAGCCCAAAGGATAATTAATTTCTGAATAGTTCAAGTTGTCCTGGATATTAGGTCTTCTTTCCAGCTAGCAAAGTGGCTGCTCCAGATGATTAAATTAATATTTTAGGAAAGCTGCAGGGAGCTTGATGTTTTGAACATAGGATGTGTGTATGACTGTGTTACAGCACTTACCTAGATAGCTGTTGTTGATGCGCAGAGACAGACAACACTACACAAAACCCACCTTCTTAAAAAAATCAAAATAACACAGTAGTATTCCACTGAAACATCTTCGCGATACAAACGCTTGTTTGAAGGGCATCACGGGGCACTTAAATAAATCATTTTTCTGTGTAGCCGATAGAAAAAATAAGATGATACCAGTCCTTTTTCTAACTTCTAATTGGGAGGGCAGCTACAAACCACATACAAAGGCGCCGACTTCTTTTGATGTAAAGGTACAAAACTATACAAAAGCACAGAGGTCAGAAGCTGGTCTGCGCGCCGCATCTGTCGGAGAACGCAGACGTGGAAGGGTGATGCAAAACTTTTGAACCCAGGGCAAGGCCACAAGTACAGCACGCACATCCATCCGTGCAACAAAGGCATAACCTGCACGAGGTTACCAACTTAACTCGTCATTCAAGTGTAAATGTCTGTGTAGTTTCTTGTTTACTTGTCGTAGAAGGTTTGTTACTGGTGAGATGTGCTGTGATTCTCTCTCACTGTGTTAAGCTAAGACATTTAAAAATCATTAAATCTAATTTAAACTGAAATGGAACAAAAGACTATTACTGACGTCTTCCTGGGTTTTGATTTTCCCCGATTTGCATCTTTTCAGGCTCCCTGCAGAGGATTAGAGGACAGCCTGCCACTGTGCGTCTCTGGGTATTAACTGTGCCCCATGTAGCTTCTTATAGGTGCATTATGGTGTTACATTGTTTTGGAGTATCATGCCGCATTCTTGTGTAATCTTATGGAAGGATTACATTTTGCACATCTCATTTTGCTGTTCCTTTTATTAAACTAAAGGTGGTTTTACAAAGTGCATATTTTTTTTTAATGTGGTTTGACACACAAAAGAACCTAAACAGCTTTTATTGTGTGTATAGGGAGAGGGGCTTCCTGCCACTGTGTACGTGTATTAACTGTGAACCGTGCAACTCTTATAGAGAATCAATGTGCAAATCCTGATTCCTGCAGTTGCTGGTGTTCTTAAGCCTCTGAGCAACCATCTTACAGCTGTTCAATATGGATTGGAACAAATTAGTTTTTAAAGCATTCATTTGGTCAAGTTTCTCAATACTAATCTAGGTACTTTTGAACTCATTGGGCTTTTTAAAATACTAATATATAAAAAGGGTGATCTGAGAGAAAGAACACACCAGTATCTGGACAGGGGCTCATCCACAATCTGGCATGTCATTTCTTCTAAACTCTGGGCTGCATCGCTCACACGTTTCCCACCTACTTTTCCAGCAGCCCAGCCTAAACACAGTAAGCTAAAAATTTTATGTGGTCAACTGTGTGCAGAAAGATCGTGGAGAGGGTAAAGCCTGTGATATAAACATGTAATATGGCCACAGTTTACTGCTTTAATTCGTTCCCTAGACAAATCTATTCAGTCATTTGTGAACTACTGTGTTGAAGCACATTGATATTTGCATATTTACAGGGGGGGAAAAAAAAGATTCTCCTGAAATCATTGTCCTTTCTTAATGCTGTCATGGATGTTGCTATTCTTTATCAATAAAATGTTGTAATTAAACCGGCTCAGGAAAAGTGGCTATGGGAATCAAATGTACGATACTTGTGGGAGGTTTTGTTTGCCTTCTCATTCTCATCAAGAAGCCATCTGTGAACTTTTCTCTTCCTCAATCGAACACCAATAAAGTTAATAAACTAACAGGCATTGCACTTAGCCCTGGGATCGACTCCGTGGTTAATGTCCCCACCAGGCAAGTAGTAGTCACATTTGGCCGTAGGGCTCCTCAGCTTGTCTTAAGCTTTATCTTTCATCATATTTAATTTAATTCACACTTAACTGCTGCTCACAGAAGTGGATTTATTAATTTAAAAAACCTTTTTTTGCAAGTCAGTCTTTTTACTTGCTCATTATTCTGAAATAAAGTGAATTTACAGTTTTGAATACACAAAGGAGGAAGTGGAGAAGCAGGTTAAGCCGTAGAATAATCCTTAAAAATACTGTGCAATAACAACCTTCTTGAAGAATTACTGCTTCGCGGAAGACACTCTGGAGAGCCAGAATTTAAGTTTAATTAGGTAGACATTGTCCAGAATATATAGATTTACATGTAATTCCTTTTCAGGTTTTAGCGTAATCCAGCTTCTTAACATTTCACCACCCCAGAGTATTTTTTTCTTTCCTTGTAAGCTCCTATTACAACAGCGGGTCCATTCCATTGTAGGTCCCAGATAGTGATGAAGTTGCTGTGAGTGGACACAGAAATGGGGATTTGCGTAATTTAATTAAACCTGTTGAGCTGTCCGAGGCTTGCTTTTGTGCATTATATTCAAATGCGATCACAAGAACAGAGCAAAGAATTTCGTTTGTGCCTGCAATTCAGAAAAAGTAGGGGCAATCGGCAAAATTTGTCAAACCAACATTTCTGCATGTCTTAGTATCCCTAACAAAGAGAAGGTTTATCACAGCCGCACAGTATGCTGCTGACATTTTAACTCATGTAGTCAGTCGGTAAACTGAGCCCTCGGGATGCCCTTCACCACGAAAGGCCGTTAACAGGCCAACAACAGCATAGTGTCAAAACAACTTCAAAGGGCTGCGTTGGTGTGAATGCTGCTGTGGGCATGTTTTTGATGAAACTATAAGGCCAATTTGAAGACCTTTTAGATGTAAATACTCTGTTGTATTAAATATGTTGTAGCAAATAACCTAACAGAAAAGGCTTTGCTGTTCGAGAAAGCTCTCGAGGGGTCTGAGCAGCAACAGCAATTCTCCCTGAAGAGCTAAACATCACCTCGTTCATAAACGCTACTATGAAAAGTTCTCCTACCTACGGTTGGGTTTTGTCTCAAAACCAATCCCCTGCCTGTGCCTGTGTGGGTTTTCTCCAAGAGCTCTGGTTTCTTATACCATCAAATAACAGTGCAGATTAAAACTGCCTCTCTCAGCCCAGGACGTTCAGCATTCCAGCTCACAAACTAAAACACTATAACCCTACTGTGATATCAATAGAAACTTTGAAACAAAGAAAAATGTTGCCTTGTTAAATGTGTGGGTAGAATGTCTTGCTCTTATCTCCCTTTATGTCATTTATGCCTCAGTTAGGTCTAAGAAGCTGAAGGTGGCCCAAAACAATAAATAGCAACTGCCAATATAAGAGGTATTTGTCGGTGACTATTTTATTTGAGGAAATCAGATTTATATTCAGTCAAGATCAAATGTGGCCCATAGGCCAAATATTTATTGATAACCGGGGACTCGGGAATAGTTTTTAATCCAGATGTGCCAAGCTAAGGTTAATCAAGGCAGCTGGTTTCTTGGGGCTTCAGCAACTTTAAACTAGAGAGTGGGATCATGAACTAATCTGAAAAGTGTTTACTGAGGTTATAAATGGAGTGAGAAATACGGGTCGTTTTCTTTCGGATGTCTATACGAAGGACTTCTTTTTGCAACCAGAGGAGTCTCCCCCTGTTGTCCTTTAAAAGCAATGAATGTTGCCTTCACTTTGCAGGCTACCGAAGGCAGCCTTCCTTTTTTTATGTACAAGCTGTGACGGCAACCCGAGTTAGTCTGCAATATCACTACCTACTATTTTGGAATGTAAACCAGACATCTACAGAAATTGTGAGCATATGTGCATTATGAACACCATCTCGGAATCTTGTAGATATATAACGTGTCAGAAAATTGCCTTCATTAAAATCTTAACTGCTCTAAAGTTTAAAGGAAGAAAAAGCTCAGTGCTAGATGGCATACTACTTTCTATTTTGCCCAGCTGCCTGGCCAACACAGTACTTCCAAAGTACCAGGTCCAAGTGATTGAAAAAGCCACGCTGTCATTGCCATTCCCACCCACTCTGCATCATTTGGATGTGAATTCAAAGAGAAGGGAACTCCAGGGTCTTCACTAAACAATTTAGCGCTGATCCACGCAGACGCACAGATCCACTTGGACGTTCAGTACAGTAGTCTATCACCGCGTAAGCGTGACACTAATGCACATGCTGACGGGTTGTTTGGACATTATATAATCCATCAGCGCAGTATGACTGCGACAGGTGTGGGTTCCGCTTAGTTTGAATACACCGAAGGTCCTCAGTGGGTGAGTGAATAAAAGACTGTGAAAAGAAATGGTGAAAAAGGAAGACTTATTCATACAAATCATTCTCTGACTCCAGGTTTTGGGAGACTGCAGTGCAATTTAAAAAGAGGCCTCCAAGGACGGCGAGCAATAATTTGCTCACAGATTAATCATGTATCCAATAGGGCAAAGATTCCTCTGAGGCTCGCAGAAGCAATAATAATCCAGATAATATTTATCAGATTGCACTGCTATTCAGACTCTCCAAACATCATTCAGACCTCCTGTCAAACATCTTTGTGTTTTTATTCTGCATGTAAGTGTTATGTGCTTATGTGTGTGCCAGGACATATTCCTTCGGACATGTTATTTCCTAGCGGTGTTTCAGCAGCAGCCCTTTTCTGTAAATGTGACTCATGTTGTCCTGTACTTGCACTCAAAAGGAGACAGTTTTGTTGTTTGCTTTTCTTCCCCCAGCACAACGTTTCCTTTTTAAGTATTTACTTTTGTGTGTCCACATTCCTGCTCTACCCCTAGTTGGCAGATGACTCCATCTTACCACTAGACTGATTTTAAGCAAAGTTAAATGTGTGTGTGTGTGTGTGTGTGTTTTTTTTTTTAAAATAAATGCTGCAGCAAGCACAAACACTTGAGAAGAAAAAGAGATTTTCTACTGAAAAAAATGTTCTTTTCCATAGAACGTTATTTGGAATGAGCTCTAGTTGGTTGGTGAATCAAAATAAAAATCATCATCCTTGTATTGATTTTACTTTTGCTGAGGAGACTGATGCTGACAGCTTTTATGTGTAAAAAAAAAACTTAATAAGGATAGATGTTTTCACAAAGACTGGAGGAGTTGATTTTCAGCGTTCCTGTATCAAGCAACAATAGAAAGTATTTTTTCCTTTTAAACCAAAGCAATTGGTCTCTGCAGTTTCCAAGCGCAGTGCTATTACAATAACAGAAGAGATGATGAAACACAGCAGTAAACACCTCCAAACTTTCCTCTTACTGGCACAAAATTCAAAATGAGCACATATATATCTCGTTGCCTCAGTTTTAATATTTGATGTTTTGTCTTTGTACAATTTTCACAGATTCGAAAAAGATTGTATATTTTGTACAAAAAATGGTCTTTGCACAAAAGATGTCAATGAGTTAAAATACTTTTAGGTTTGATGTTGCTGTCTAGAATTAACAGTTTAAAAAATGGATTTAAATCTGTATGCAGTATATCTATATTTAGAATTACATATTTTCCGCTGATGCGGTGCATGTACCTGCGCTGCTGCAAAGTTCTGCTTTGATGCCTTTTGAAGACCACTTGTCAAAATTGACAGCTAAGCATGATATACAGCAGAAAAGGAGTTTGCATGTTCTCCATGTGCCTACATGGGTTCTATTGTTCCAATAGTTCACGTTACATCAGCATGCCTTGGATGTGGACCTTGCTAAACCAGGCAATATTTAGGCCAGTATGGCTTTACTTATATGTCTCTTGCTAATATTCTAATCAGACTTTAGTCTAAGGGAGACCCTTACTAGATGCATGCTGTGACTGGGATTCAATCATCAAGCCATTATTCCAAAGGCAGTGATGTTGCCACTACTATGCATTGCTACATATATATATTTATATACATAAAGTAATATGGAGTGAAAAGGACAAGTAACTCAAATTCAGCACTCAAATGTACTTTATTACTACGCCCACCTTTTCACTTCAGTTAAGAGCCAGCTTTTTCCCCCCAATACTTTGAAAGGTAAAAGCTGCTTAGTTTAAATACACAGTGTGGGTTTCCATGGCATTTTCCAAGACAGGTTTAATTATGCACCGTGTGTATAATTTAACACAATATACCCTCAACAATCTACATGGCTGCACCTGTACAGGCATCCAGGCTTGAGAACACAAATTAACCTGTCTTTGATTAGAAAGTGGTAACTGCTCCATGTTGAATCCTGAAATGCAAACTGAAAAGGAAGGAGGACTGAGAGGAAGCTGGAGGAAGTTGGAGCACAAAAAAGGCCACCCCCCC
>NW_005187453.1:2397599-2425182 GCF_000239375.1 Pundamilia nyererei
GCAGTGCATGCTCTGCTCTGCTGTCTTCTCCTTTAGCACCTTGTTAGAGGAAGCCCTCCACTGAAGTGACATCACGCACCAGAGGGTGCGAGAATCTTGTTACTAGAGCACGATGGCTGCATCTTTCCCTGAACCTCGCAGTGCTTTCGGTACACTGGCAAGCCAAGCATACACAAGTATAGTTCGTGGCACTCATGCGTACACATTAGAAAAGCACAATGACATTGTTCTTCTGCGGCCTCTTCCTGCCCTCCAGCTTGCATCCACAGTCACCAACATGTTCAGCACTGCACCATATGTGCATATATGCATGCCTCCTCACACCTCAGTCCACCACACACACTCGCTTTCTAGGATCGCACCCTCCACATATGTTCAAGTGCCAAGCCAACACTTGTTTCTCCACATCCCTTCCACTGAGGGCTATTGTTTTAAGCCTGCATCTGCTTGCTGTGAGCCACCTGAGTATAGTGTTATCAAGTGCCATGCGGATCCCACTCTGTGCCTGATGTGGTGGCTTGCAAGTTTTCTCTTGTACCTTCTACTGCTCTGGGGATGGCCTCTGCCTAGGAACACTACTACATCCAAAGAAGAAGAAGAAGAAGAAGAAGAAAAACCACACCCTTCCCTTTCTCCCCAGAGGGTTTTGTGCAAGTTCTCGTTGTGCTGTGCCAGCTTTATGCCATGCTAATGCCTTGCAACTGCGAAGATGGCGCTTGCAGCGGCAGGTGCCAGCTGGGGACATCACAGGCCCCTGAGTGAGCCTCTTTGTTGGAAGACTGCATGTAGAAATGCAGCGCGCCGACATGCTATGATTATATAACTGCTTCAACGCAACACTTGTCAGCAGAAATGCTCTGATTCATGCTGTTCATCTGTGATATTCCACAAAGAAGTGTAACCTGTAAGCGCAGCAGGTTTGCGGCTTGGAGTTGTTTGTTTTTTGATGTAATAAAGCTTAAATTCCTGTATCACCACCTACAGTTATATGTCTTTACGTCTGCGGGCATGTTCTAATCTTCACACTTAAATTGACTTGGAAACAAGCCTGCAACTTTCCTTACAGTTTCCCATATGAGCTCTCTCACACTAATATGA
Source organism: Pundamilia nyererei (assembly GCF_000239375.1). Taxonomy (NCBI): domain Eukaryota; kingdom Metazoa; phylum Chordata; class Actinopteri; order Cichliformes; family Cichlidae; genus Pundamilia; species Pundamilia nyererei. Next base: position 2,398,698 of record NW_005187453.1, read on the forward strand.
GAACATACTGTCCATTTGTTTGAAATTGAAGTTGCTGTCTACTGTGAAAGCCTCCAGAACTCATTACTCAGCCCTGAATTTGACAAAGAGCATATTAGATTTATTGTATTTATCTTGTCATGGTGGCTTCCTTGTAATTTCACCGTGCTCTAACACGACCAGCCACACTGTCTGAATGTATGATGAAATACCAAGGGCTATTATCGCTGACAGACTGAGACCCAGGTACCAGGCACCAACAGGGGACGCGTATTAAATTCATCATTTGCACATTTCCTTGATACTTTCAGCCAAATCAAATCGGTCCAGAATGTCTCTAAATAAGCACAGCAGCTATCGTGTTTTATTGAATTTTGTGAGGCTGCAATAATCCCCTTCTTCAGCCACTTTTAATTCTTGGCCGCCATAGCAACAGACTCGGCTGTCAGGTGTGCGTTGACATGTACACTCCACCCATGGCAATCACGCATTTACATAAATAGCCATTCCACCAGCTTATCTGTTTCCCTGGTAACACCAGGTGATTCTCCAAGGCAACCTCCACCCACAGAGCAGGTCGGCTGCATTTCTCTGTTGCTGAAAGTGAAGTTTAAAACTGCTGGTTCTGATGGCAAATTAATGAGAGATGCAGCTCCCAGAATACTGATATTTGGTAATGGGTCTACATTTCTTAGTATCTTGCTAAAATGGCAAACACAAATTCATGTGCAACAGAGATTCAAACCAATTTACTCTGTAAATAAATGCTGTAATAATACAGCAATACACAGTTATGCTCTCCTCTTTGGAAACGCGGCCACAGCGGGGGTCCACAAGGCAGTGCACCCCCGCTGCTAGTCCCAAGCCACAATAAATGGACTGGATCAGAAGAGCATAAAATCTTTGTTAAATCAAACATGACTACGAGTGACATTTCCATAGTGGATCAGTCAAGGTCCAGGTTAACAGCAACTGCAGCCGGTGCTGTTGACCAGTAGGGTGCTAAGGAAACTAAAGAAAAAGGAGGTAGCGAGAGAGAATGAAAGGTAGGTATGGAGGTGAGACAAGGGACTTTAAATGTAAAGAAGAATGTGATGAAGAGGGTTGGTGTGACAGAAAAGAATGCAAGGGATAGGGTGGAGGCAGATGAATGTGGTGGTTGTGTAAAACCTGATTAACAGGAAACCACTATACAATGATATCAAAGTTTTGCTTTTTTATTTAACCACCTGGCGTCCATATATGTTGACATCACATTTTGGGTTATTTCGTCTAAAATACTAAATTTTGCTTAACATGGGCCTGATATCCACTTACGAGGGCATTATACTGCTACTGTGCTATCAAAATTGTAAACGAATATCCTCATATGTGGCTCTTATTTTTCTTAAAAACAAAAATAAGGTTAAAAAAAAAATCTGGTAATTCTTTGTTTTTACATTCATCGGGCCCCAATATGACCAAATATCAAAGAGAAATTAAAAATGCATGTCGTGGAAGAGTTCGGGTCTTAGGAGGTTATGGCTGAAATGATTCCCATTGTGTTGCTTGAGTAAAGCTCATTTAGTGCACAGTCAACTGAAGAAGGAGAGTTCCCTAATGGCTAGCACAAAGACTTACAGGACTGTAAATCCATCCATTTTTCCCTTCTTCTTCCGCTGGTCCCGTTCAGGGTCACATGGGGGCTGGAGCCTCTCACAGCTATCATAGGAGGAGAGGTGAGAATGAATGTAAAAGTTAACACAAAAAATATTCATCTTTTAGTCTTGCTAGGGCTATTTCAGTCATTTCCTGTTTAACTATTCTGTTGCCTAAGAAAGGATTTAGCTACCGATGGGCCACAATGACCGAAGTTTTGTGTGTCAATTAGCCACATTTGGTTGTTATTTTTCAGGTGTATTATCCTGAAGCCAGTATCTTGCCATAGGCCACAAAAGACAAGAAGCTGAATCCAGGATATGTGTTTGAGGACCTGTAATAGGATGGTGTTGAAAACAGTTATGCATAAACACATTTCACCACAACAGCTATTAATGGAGTAAGAGCATAATGGCAACTAAATAGCTGACAGTAGTTGGCAGAAAAACGTCACTCATGACTGAAGGGTATTTTTGTTGAGCTGAGAGTTGGTGTTAAAAGTGGGGTAGTTGCTTGACATCTGCGACAGTGCCAAGAAATAAAAATCACAACAAAATAGTGAGAAGATAACAACATCAATCAGATGGTGGGATAGCTGTGGAAAAAAAACAGCTTATGACTAAATATTTGTCTTTTCTGTCATTTAACCATTTGCAGAAGTGATATTTGGCACAAACACAAGGCCCGGGGGCCAGAATTGGCCCAGCGATGACTTTGTGTGGCCATTTGTACCACACCAATGTAATCAAGTTACAGATTTCTGTAGTTTTACACATTTGCTTCTTACAGTCCAAAAAGTCGTGACATTTCTTAATTTACTACAGGAACGTGTTTATCATGCGGAAGAACTGAGACATACCATTGAAACTGTGCTTCTTTGTCTTATGTTAAGATATCGCATTGATTAAATTTGGTCACTTGATTAAATTACTTCCATTTCTGTACACTGACAGAAAGAGGTTTCACTTGTCCGGTCCACATAAGTGGGCTGTAGTTTGCCATCCCTGCTCTAGAATTCAAGTGAGTGGGCATGCAATAAGAATGAACATGGCTTTCATAGGGACATCAAATGAAACAAGCTCAGCTGTGATCAGTTTTGGCAAACCCAGACGCTGTCATTTTTTGTGGTGAATTTGTGCTGTTGGGCTGCCACAACATTTGACCTTTACTTTTAAGTAAGTAAAAAAAAAAAAAATCCCCGAAACAAAACTACAAGTGTGTATTAACATTGCAGGCCATGCCTTGTACTCCAGCGATGCCTGTTCATGAACTGCGATGCCCCTGGGGCTTTTGAATTTCCAGTCTCTAGCTCCAGATAAGAGCCGCTGTAAATCACTACATTATTGGTTTTATGACAGACAGCTGACATTAATGCCCCCTCCCCCCCTTTTTCACTAGAGAAAGCTCTAAATTTAGTCCTTGCACAAACACAGCTATCCTGAAGCTATCATCCTTTCAGTTCTCATAATAGTTTAGGCATTTGTTTGTGAAGGTAAAATATATCCTGCCCTCTCTCTGGCCTCATCTTTGATGGGAATGAATATGGAACTGGGTGTGATAATGCCCCATCCCAGTCTGATGTAATGGGACAAGAACGATGAGCATAGGTGCCTGCCTCACAGCTAACAGTCTCAGAGTTTATCATGCCTTTCAAGAGCGGAAAAGAGAGAAGATTAGGAGTGCAAACACACATTAAACCTAAATTACATCAACGTCTCTCCCTCCCGCTCTCTCTCTCTCGTCACTACTTGTAAGTCATGTCTGGCTGGCGGGCGAAAGAGGTTTACCTTAATTCAAAAAGCACACAAAAGCCATTTTGTTGTTCTTGTATTGGAAGAACACGATCAACAGGTTTGTGTGGGCAGGCGATTACAAAGATGGTTTTTGGATAAATTGCCTATATTGTTGTCCCCAGCTGAACACTAAGCATTACAATTACCATCCCAAAATGTGGCAAACAAGGTGTTTGTGTTATTGTTTGTCAGAGAAATACAATTAAGTCTACCTGAGCAGCAGCGCTCTCTTTCATTCAGAGTATCCTTGGATCTTTGCCTTTTGATTTCTGACATTAAAACCGTCCCCTTGCCATTTGTTATGCATATATTAGCCTTTACATGATTGATTGAATTAATTCATTATTTTGCTGTTTTTAAAAAAAAGAAGAAGGAAAGAAAGAAAGGAAACTGCCTGTAGGTTGGGGCTGAATAGGAATTACCCGCAGGAGCATAGCTAATTACCGAGCATTAGCATATGCAAATGAGAGCCGTTATCTTGTGTACAAAATGTTGCTTATGGTAAACACCGGCTAATCACTTTAGCAAGTTTAGCTGTTTAAATGCTGGTAATTGCATATTGTTTGACGAGATCGGCTTTAGTCGTTGAAAATGAAGGCAGAGGCGAGAATGTGAGATATTCGTCTTTTGTGTCCACTTTCTGCTTCACCTTGGAAATGGCACTTGGTGCTGTAGATCCTTTGATGAAAAGATTGAAAAGGGAATAAAAGATGTGCTGTGCCTTAAGTGAGAAACTTTGGTTTTCGCTGTTAAAGTGGTGTCAAGGAAGTTCGATTACTTTTATGTAAGTGCACCTCATCCTGACGCACACGGCAGACCTTATGAAAGATTTGTGTCATGCCGCTGTAAGAGCACTGGGGGGAAAAAAAACAAAAAACAAACTAACAGAATGTATAAAATAACAGAAGCTCGTTGCACATTTAAGCTGAATCTTAATGCACTACAACAAGAGCACTTTTATTGCACTGACATGCCAATGATGATCATTTTCTACATTTCATATGCAAAACACAAGAAAATACTGATGAGTTCCCAAAGCATTAAGTGCTTGTTGTGTCTAAGCAAAGCTCCCAAGCTAATTAATCATCTCTCTATCACATATATTCATCATTTTACTTGTTTTTTTTTTAAATTTTACAATTACGGTAAAAGAGGAATAACAGCACAATTGAAACACATTTGACATTTGTGCTAGAGAAATGACTCCGGCGTTCAGTCTCTTATCAAAGTAAGAGCAGATTCATTTTCAGTCAGTGCTTGTTCATTGTTAGGATTCCTTTTGAGAAAATGCATGAACAGAGTCATTGTGGGAAGTGGCACAAGCATCGCTTCCACTCAACATGGTCATTAAATTAAGGCCTGCTTGTCAAAATAAAGCCCATCACTGACCCAACTTGTAAAAAGACACTCTTCCATCATTTTTGTCATTACTGTCTCTCTGTCATCATGCTCTCATGCTCCATAAGTCAAAAAGCAATTTGGCCCCCTCTTGAAAATGCCCTGTCATGTCTGAATAAAATCACAATAAGCATTTAGGTAACTAAGACCTATAATCAGAGGAAAAACAAAGTTATGACAGTCGTGCAGTATTTTCTCCCTTTACAATGTCGCTTTAATCCATTGAGGTTTGTGGATATTCGCTTATGCACAGCTCTCTTAAAGTCCTACCATATGGCCCGGCTTTGGATCAGTACAACACCAAAGGATATTGTTCCAGAAGTATTTTGGTTTCTTCAGATGCAATTTTGCAAACCTAAGCTGTGCTGCCAGGTTGTTTTTAGAGAGACGAGAGCTTCTCCCGACGATCCTTCCAAACAAGCTACTGTTATGAACATCTAACATGCTGACGGAGGCCTATAGAGTCTGAGATGTAGCTCTTGGGTTCTTTGCAATTTCTCTGAGCATTGCGCGATCTGACCTTGATGTGAATTTTCTTTGATGTCCACTCCTGGAAGACTGAGGCGTTGTGTGCTAACACACACCTGAATACTCCACACCAGCAAACTGCCAAAACCACCTTTCTATAGAGGTGCTCACACCTGCCTATGATCGATTCGCAGCACCTGGCTGGTACTTACCATCTTAATTCCTATGGAAACAGTGACGGTCTACTTAGTTTTTCCACAGGTGTGCAGAGAGCCCTGTAAAAACTTTCTTTATCACAGGAATCCATGCTTTCATATTCAAAAAATGGCTTTAGAAAGGGGACATACTGCTTTAAGGAAAGGAAAGAGAAATCGCTGATATAATGTGAAGATGTGAAAGTATGCATGTGTCTTGAAAGGGGATTGTCATATGTGGGAGACACAGGAATGTCATAAAAAGAAAGCAGTCCTCAGTTATTAAAGCAGAGGTTTCTACTAAACAGAATCCTCTAGCTAAAGAATCTGTCCTCAGGGGTTTGAGCTCAGTGAATGACAGTGGACAGAGAGAAGCCCACAGGCAAACTCTCCAGTGTGAAGATGTCCAGAGTTTTACACCACACACACAATGTGCAATGTTCTCAGGGTGATTTAAAAGATACACTTCCCCTCTTATGTGCACATGCTCACACTGTCACATACAGAGGTTGTGTGTGTGTTATGTGTGTGCAGGAAACTCAAAGAAAGGTAGTCAGACATGGAGAGAATAAATGCTCATGCACATGTCTCTCTGAGTCACCCTGCGGACCTCTTACAGAAAAGATACAATCATTTCATCATGTCGCAGTGAACACCCACCTTATCTCTCGCTGTAGGGAGCAGGGTGTGTGTCAAACCCACCAAAAAAGACCATTTTGCTCTCTAAACGCACTTATTTGATGATACAGAAAATCTATGGCAATACTTCAGCCCTCTGCGGGGTTGGACTTTAACACTAATTGTGAGCAAGTGGCTCATACTTTTTGTGGAGTGAAGCGTAATTAGAATGTGCACGTTTCATCTCTGTTCCTGTCGAAGAGCACAGCTGGTATGGCTTTTAGTTCACAATGCAGCCTGTGTTTCAATTTGTAAAGACTGAATACTAGCTGGCTCCCTTTCAGTTTATTGCTAAAAAGACAATGGCGACAACAATGTTTTTGCCAGTTTCTGAGCTTTTTAAGGAGATGAACTGGTATTTGTATTGCGCTTTTCTAGTCTCATTGACTACTCAAAACTCTCTTTTATAATAGCCAGAATTACTCATTCATGCTTGTAAGAATACAGTGCTTTATTCCATGCGTACAGTGTTTTATCTCTGACACAAAGGAAGATGCATCAAGGACATCTGACACTATGGCCACCACATGCAGATATATTAATGTAATATAAATAAAGAATGAATGAATGAATAGGCAGACTGGGTAACCTTCATGTTCAACCCGATCCTCAAAAGCTAAAACCAGTTAAAGAAGGTCACTAATGTGGATTTTAACAGGAAGTAAAAACAAAAGAAAACCATCTCTTTTCTGGCTTTAAACTGCAAAACTTTGTTGATTTACTTCTGATACACAAAATGATAACAATAGGACTGAGTCCCTACTGGGGACCCACGGCACCACTCGCTCCCCTGTCATCTTCATTACTAGCTCTCCACTGGGATTTGTTGTGAGCCCACTGGTATACACTCTGCTAAATTATGCCTGCTCAGCCACAATCCCGAGCACCCACGCTGTCATATGTGCAGATGACACAGCAGTGGTGGGACTGATTTCCAGTAATGATAAGATATAGCGCAGGCCAGAGGTAGAAGATCGCGAGGCTTGGTGCAGAGCAAACCTCTGCATCAATGTGGAGAAAATGGAAGAGGTCATCATGGCTTCAGGTACATGGGGATGCACATCACTGTGGGGTACTCGGGTGTATGGAAACTGCTCTGCTGCACACAGGAAGACTGCAGTAGCCCGTTAAGTCCACAAAGAAGTTAATCAGTAGCAGTCTCTCATTAACTGCAGATATCTACATCAGCAGAAGCAGTAACAGGGCTGCCAATATCATGAAGGACTCTTCCAGCTCAGCTCATGCACTGTTTATGCCCTTCCACTCAGGAAGAAGGCTGTGCGTCCAGAACATCCAGGCTGAGAAACAGCTTCTTCCTGGAAGCTATCAGACTTATAAACTTTTATATTATATTTATCAATGCCCTCATGCAGTCTAACACTCACAGCACCTTAGACTGCTTTCTTTATTTATATCCTTGCCTTGTCCTTGCTAGCTCTACTTATTTTGTTGTTTCATTCAGTTTCATGGGGACCTCATTACTTAACTTTGGTCCTTCTCATGCTACCTAATGTTACAGAATGACAATAGATGTCTTGAATCTTGAACCTATATGATAGAAAACTAAATATATTTAGGTTTTGGGTTGCTAATGATGCATAATATAAAATTTAACATACCAATTTATCCTGTGGATTTTCCTTTAACAGTTTTATGAGTGATTAGCAGTTTTAAATCTTACAAATAAGACCCAGTTGAGCAAGAGCAGCAGTGTTTCTTGGTTAGGCAGCGCAAGCAGACTAGGAAAAAATGAGTGAAAGAGTTGGCCTAATAAACCAATAGGCTGCGTGGGTTATCTGTGTATCACCTATATAAGCTGCTGATGCAATCTACCTACAGGAACACAACATCAGTTTTAGCTCACTAATGTTTTTAGGTCAATCAACCTCCAGACAATATAAAACTTAATTACCTGTGGATAGCAATCTGTACTGCAAACTAACAAGGCGCACTGAGTCCATCGTTATCCTGCAAGTATAGAAATGTCTTTATTGGACCTCCAGATTTATTTTCTTTCTGAGGATGACCTCAAGCTGGCTGTTAACTGCCACAAAACTAGAGGGATCTAAAAGTCTGCATGCCACAAAATAAAAACACATGTTTCCACCACTCATGCAGACCCACTGTTTAAGGTACAAAGATCACTGCAATCAGAAAGACTAAAGCTCTAAGTAAAACACCCAAAATTCAACTTTTCAACTACTTGATTGTATATTAACCTGCACTTGATTCATGAATGGTTGAGTCTCGCTACTATGAAAACAGGAATAGTTAGTTGCCTGATAATCGCAGTGATTTTTTTTTTCTTTTTCAATTTTGGCAACCATGTGCAACCACTTTCAATTGAAACACTACAACATGGTGGGAGGCAACTTGTCTCCAAACAGTTGCAGTCTTTGCAATCCTTTTTACACAGATTAACAAATGTTTGAAAATAACTAAAGTCTAATTTCTAAACAGAGACTGATTGTCAACATCACTCTGGGCCATCCTGCACCAGCTGCATCAATATTTATGGAGGAACTTTTAAATTTCTAAATGAATGTAAATAGCTACTATAAATTTCTACATATGTACACATGAACAGATAGAATTCGTGTTATGTTTTTAGCCTTTATTGCTGGACAAGACAGTGACGCTGACAGGAAAAATGGGAGTGAGAGCAGAAAGAACAACGTGCAGGCTGGAGCTGAAACCTGGCTTGTGTGTTAGCTTTGAAACACACAGGTCACCTACTCAAACAAGTTTGAATTTTTCCAATTTATCACAGTTAATCATCACAAGCATACTGCATGTAACTGCCAACTTGGCCCCTCTGCTTATCGCTGTCTTATCGAGTATCTTCAACGTCATTTTGAAGACGGCAGCAACCACTTCACAGGCGACGTGACTGCAGGTTCACTGCACACAGTCGCAATAATTTTATAGCATAATGCACACCATGCGTGCATGCTGGTGTAACATATTACTTCAGCATATGCCTTTGTTTGGAATACAAAGATGAGAGACTGAATAATTGGTCTGAATAACCTCCACGGCTAAGAAAGTAAGACTCAGTACTGGACACACACTTTGAATTAAATTCCAGCTGCCAGAAAAAGAATATAGTTCAGCAGGATAAGAAGGCAGACATGAGGCATAATTATATGTCTTATAAACCTTCTGTTAAATTATCTCTCGTGGCACAGTATTGCTAATGGTTTGGTCACAATATACACCATTAGAGTGAAATACACCATTATGTAAAAGCATGGCTTATCTTTAGGTCTTTTAGTGTGTAAAAGGTCCCATTTGCTGAAGCCCAAAAAAGCACTTTACAGAATCATTATTTTCCAAAGAGGCTAAAATGGTTCACTCTTAATGTGTAATAAGGGCTGCAGGTCCAGCTGAAGGAAAAAGAAACCACTGATCAATGGATTTTCTTCGTGTTGTGTATTGTTGGCAAATGCAGTCTATAAAGCTTTTCACACTCGAAATTTTGTGTTGCCCAGTCAAAGCGAAGGTCAGCACAGGTGCGTGGGCAGTTCAGCTCTCAATGCCAGGCTGCTCCTAGGCCACCAGCCAACATGGAGTAACCAGCCGTATCGGATATTTCCATGTCTCCAATGTTCAGTGTTCCAGTCTGAAAATCACCTGCTCCTGGGGCACGTCTTGCTGTCTGCGATGATGGACGTCAGCATCTTACTTCCATCTATATTTCTTTTACCATACCCCTCCACTTCCATCTTTTGTCTTCTCCCTCACTTTCCCCTCTCTGCTTGGTCTCTGAGGGATGAAGAGTCATTAGCAGGTAATGAATGCAGTGCATGTGTGATTTCAACGAGTGTCTGTAGGGCTAACCGAATGAGAAACCGGGGAGTGGGCATTTTTCTCACTGCTCTTCGTCTGCGCTCAGGGGAAGATGAGGGAATTTCGGTTATTTTGGCTCTGCTCTGAAGGAGAGACGTAGTAATTGGCTCCCCTCGGAGACTGACTAGCGTCAGAGCAAAATGTGCCCAATTTGCTGCGGCCGGTTCATTCCACATAACCACATATACCATGTATAATAGATGTGCATCTCTCTCTCTATGTGTGTCTTCAGGGAGGATGAAGACGCTCTGATTTGTTCCCTATAGTGTGCGAGCAGAGGGGAAGTGAAAATCCGGCCTCGTGATTGGATGGCACGCTGGGTGATACATTCTTTAACTGCTGTGCTGCAAAAGTTACCATCAAGAACCTCTCACTGCTGAAATATACATCAGAACCTCTGCCGGTTAAATATAAATGTAGTTGTACAGTAGGTGTCCTGTGTGTGGACAGTGTGGGTCAGTTTGTTTGTGTGTGACAGTGACTGCTGCCCTGTGTTTCCCTTAAGTGTCAGTGTACCCTGTTGGGGAATGTCTGACATGTGCTCTGCTTTGTTTACTGCGCTTGAAATGAGGCTGTCTCGTGTTTTATATTTTTCAAGTATCTGTCACCTTCAAGGTGCAAGCATAAGCCGCCCCTTTTTGATATTCTATCAAAACTAGGACGTATTCACAAGAGTTTTTCATCAAGTGTGGCAGTGAAAGTACCCACTACGAACAATGACATTCTTAAAGTTATTTTCAAAGGACAGTGGATAGTCTAACCTTCTCAAATATGCTCTCTTTACTGACATGGTAGGAAAGATGAGAGGGATACAGAAAAGAGCAGAGCTAGACACGGGCAAGAATGTGATGATGGAATTTTATCCCAGGCAAGAGCAGTGTGCTATTTACAGGATGGGTGAATGATATGATATCATACTGGAAATATTCAATTTTTTTTCAGTGCAAGATAGCACATCAAACTTATTTTTAGCAGTAAAAGCCTCAATATGATGATAAGCTATAACAGCACCTCCATCATCTGTGATCTTTAAAATGGACAAAAATGGAGAAATTTTTGTTTCACATTACAAGTTTTATGTGTGTGGGCTTAAAAATACACTAAAACCGGGGGATTCCAGCTCAATATAAAGGTGAATTCCAGTGTAAAAGATTTATTGATGAGTTGTGTATATATCTGCAAGGGGATAAAAAATGGTATTGTATATCTGCAAGGCTGTCTGTACCTTATGCATCCACCTAAATAGCTTGCCATGAGGCCAAGGAAATCTCATTCCCCTGGGTGGCTTGGGCCAACCACAGATGAATGATAAATGAGCCGTTACGGCACAGGTCTTGCGTGCAGTCCTCACCCATACCATAACTGTGCACGTGGTCATGGTCACAGGACTTTTGTGATTCAAAAGAGAAAAGAATAATGCAACTCTCAGCAGTACGTCCACCATGCACACGGCGTAGATTTATGAACAATACCCCTCTAGCACTTTGTCTTTCACAAATATCTATACATTTGCAACAATAAAATTTATTGCACTTGCATAATACAGCAACAGCATCATCCAGTCTCTGCAGTAGGCGTTGGTCTGCAGAAACTCCTTCGTAGACACAGCATTCATTGCTATGGTTACCCTAGAAATATGAGATATCTTCCACCTTTTTGCTCTTGTGTCAGAATAATACTGAAAAATGATAAAAAGTGTCACGACATCACCTCAAAGGTGCAGCAGACTTAAAAAAAAAAATCTAATTTACAAATGTTACCTGGCCCGAAGCAGTAATTTGATGACTGACAGTTGGAGGTAAGTGAAATCCTGTTGCACTTTGTAAAGACATGATTTTAGAGGTTTCTCCTATTAAGTAGGAAGTCTTTTCTTCATTTTATTTGGCAATTAAATTTTGATAGAAGGCACAAATCAACTGGAAACTGCAAACCGGAATCCTCTTTCTCATTGCAGCGTGGTAAATACTGCCAAGGCACAAGATGTCCTTACCCTTGCTGTTGTGTGGACCCCCCCCCCCACTTTAGTGTTCCATCACAATTGACCGTTTAGTTTTAACAGCTCTTAAATTAACATAAGAAACATTTTTCACCACCAAATTCAGTTCAGTGGGTCGTTCAATGGGTCGTTCAGCAGATCATAAAAGTGGGTCTTTCATTTGGTCATTCAGTGGGCCATTCAGGGGGTCATAGGCCAAAGCTAGGGGATGGATCCCCATTAATTTCCTATGGTCATTACTTTTGACCGGGAACACCACAGATATAAAAAAGTTGATCAAAACACTCAAAATTCATCAAAAGAGGTGCTCATCACTTTTATATGTTCAAATGAATAATGTGGAGAATGTCATAAGGCCTCGAGGCAATCGGATGTAAAACACAATATTTATGAGTTTTTAAATTTGTAAATCAGTCAGATTTGACCCGAACATGGCAGGTTAAGGCCGTGCTAACATTAGATGCCAAAAGGACAATAGCAACATGGTCTACATTTGTAGATTGCAGAGATGTTGGTGGACTAAGTCACAGGTTTTTCAACCATTAAAGAATTGTGTGCATCTTTTTTTGGGAACAAGAAACATTTGTTTAGGTGTAAAATTTAGATAAAAAGCTGTGGGATTATTGTTTCATAACCTATAAAGAAAAGCTTAGAATAGTGCAAGATCTGATAACACAAAAAAGGAACCAGCAGAATTAATTAGAAAAAAAAAGTGAAATAAAATTTGCAAAAAGAGATCAGTGAAAAAAATGTAAATATAATACACTAAGGACACGATGGTGGTTTAGGTGAAAATATGCTGCTACACTAAATCTACCTTGCAAACTAACCCAGTGCATTTTTATGTAATGCCAAGGGGTCCTCTACCACAGGACACCTTGTGTAGACCTGTAAAACTTGACAAAACTGCAGTGTTTGACGACACGGGAATGAGAATGGGCTGGCCTGTGGCTACAAGGTCTGGTTTATCTCAAATGTAATAGAAAGGTATTCACATCATGGCCATGTGCTGCCAAAGAGATTCATCCTTTGTTCTCCAACGAACAAAAATCTCAATTTCATCTCAAGGACAGTCGTCACATTCCAATTGTTCATCTGCCGTGGCATTAGGGAATGTGAACGTTAAATGACCCTGAACTTAATGGATTCTGTTTATGTGAGATCCCTTCTGGGCTAAGTAGCCTTTTGACACATGTTGTTGCCATGGCAAATGGAAGCTTCACTCGAGAGGTGGGTGAGTCCCTTAAAGGTGAAGATGCCAGCGATTGGCTGGATGGACACTAAATAAGGAAGCGAGGTATCAACTCAGGGCCTCTGATTGGGCAGAAGGGAGACTGCACCATCCTGGTTGGTTGAGCAGTGCGTCTTTGGATCCCGGACACACACTCACCATGTTCTCATCTGCTCCTGGTAATTAGCTGTTCGCCTGAGAGAGCACTGTGCTGCCCGCCAACCCCATTAGCTAAGCAAACTGTCCCCATGATTCCCTGCTTCACAAACAAACACAGGCACAATCATACCCATCTCTCTAGTGCAGTTCCCACCAAGCTTGTATCCATGGGAATGACAGATTTTATTTATCTAATACACTAGACCCTTTGAGTGATGTGTTGATGCTGAAATTACAGGGTGTGCTCGGTTAAAGGATGGCCAAAATAGAATGTATAAGGGGGTGCGCTCATCTCTCATCCTCCTCCTATTCTGCTCCAGCAGCATAATGAGCCATCAGCTATTGCTGACAACCTAACATCAGCTGGCCAATTAATACCCAAGCTTCTTTTTTAATCAGGCGCCTGTGCAGACGCCTCAGTCCAACAATGTCTGGGCCCCGGCTATTTGGAGGCAGCTTTTTTTCTGTGAGTCTTTTTAATGATTTCCTCCAGAAAAGCAGAATTCACATTCTGCCAGATGATTAGTACTCAATGGAAGCGTATTGGACAGAAGCCTGGAGTCAGTGTTTTATCCGGTGAAAAGCCACAAAGTGTGCACAGTACTGTATACAGCAGGATAAGTACAATTAGGAATTGGATGAAAGACCGAATACTCAAAGACGGCATCAAGAGACAAGACGCTTGGATGAAACACATTGCGTACACGTTTCAAAGATACGTACGCTCAGTTCTTTAAAAGTATTTCAGAGATAAAATCTGCTCGGCTGGATATCTTTTGCTGTTAAAGAGGTGATGGCAGATAAACAATCCTTTTAGAGACTGAAAGAGATACAAACAGATGTTCAAAAAGGCAACAAAAGAGAGATGCTTAAAACCAAGTGGAAGCTGAAGAAGAGTGTGACAAAGAGACACATCTTCTCATTACCAAGTGAACAGAAGTGGCCCTTTAGCACTGCCAAGAGGAAATGAGAGAGCTGAATGCAATGAAAGAGAGAGAAATAGAGACGGATAGAAGGGTGTGAGCTCTCCAAACACTACTGTCAGAAGATAAGGTGAGATATTTGGTTGTGGCTGATGCTCCTGTGCCAGGTCATGCATGGCTACTTTTGACAACTGTTCAGTCTGCATTCAATCAGCGGACCTTCTTATCGGACTAAGCCTGGAAGTTGAAACGTCTTTCCTACAGATGCTCCTGTGAAACATGGGTGATTTCTGATCACATTGCCCATGTCCTACAGTACCTTATTAGAATGATAAAACGAGGTGTACCTGAAAGTATACACCTTGGATACATGGTTCTTTTCTTTCCTCCCAGAGGCATCAACCTGTTCTCAACTGTACCATGCTTGGTTTATGAACCAGCTTCGATTTATATGTTAATTATATCCTGGGACAGATCTAACAAGCTCTAATGTAAGCGTGAGAACTCCTAAGCTTGCAGTAACTCCTTTATCTCCTCTCTCTTTCCTCCATCATCTCTCTCATCAACCCGGGATCTGCAGTCTTGTCACGTACCTGACACAGGTTATCCTGATGATAGCAGATGTCATTTAATGTGATCTCGGGGGGGGAGTGAAGGGGCTAAGGCTAATGGAGAGTGGAGCAAATCTGATTTCTGTTTGACAACATTGTGCTGTTTTCGAACTCCACCTGCCAGATTGCTTTGAACTGAGTACCTGGAGCCGGATATAGCTATAGAGGCCAGCGGCAAAAAACAGACTGAGGTTGTTTGTTCTATAGCTAAAATTGACTCACCCCATCCCCGTTTTAAAAAAAGTTTCAATAGAAGCTGTTTCCTCCTTTGCATGCTGGGACCAGCGTAATACTGTCAGCAATCATGTTTGAACAGTGATGTTCCTAGTCTTCAGAAAAAAGGATAGACTTTCTAGACTTCACATTGCCTTGTTTAAATTCTCATTTGCTACTACATTTTTAGGAAAACAACCATAACTAGCTGAAACCAATATGATAATGTGATGTAAGTAGGTGACTGCAACAACAACACAGGCCCTGCAGCAGTCGGTAGATGATCGCATAATTTTGTAAACATCGTGCCATAGTATTCATACATGAAGATATAAATAGTGCTCTATCAAAAATCTTGCAGTCCAAAAATTTTATTGTGCAATTATCAGTGCACCTTACGGGGGAAAATCACAAAATTTTACAGGATAAGAATAAATATTGGCTTTTTTTTTTTTTAATCACACCTGCCCTTGTAAAGCTCAATGTAATGGTGTGAGATGATGCAGTGACATATGATTCAGAGCTGAAGTCAGGGTAACATTTTGCCAAGGCCAAAAGCTTGCAGTGAGGGCATCTCAAACCTCAGATGGTACCGAGGCTATATACAACAGCTCAGTCTCTGTCACTGGTAGTAAAGCATACTGTCAGCTCTGAATGCTAGACTTTGATTAGCAACTACTTCTTCTACCAAACTGCCAGGTCCAATTGAGATCTCCCCGCACACCTTTCCCCTTATACCTGATGTGAACAAGCATTTAACAATACCACAGACTTGTCTACATTGGCTTCGAATGGTAAGGTGTACTGGTATGTTTTAAAAGTGAACTCTCACTGTCTAATCAGAGGCAGACAGCTTTCTCTTTCTCTGGCAGTCTGGCTAGTGTTAATCACAAAGAACCGCACACAATGTCAAGCTTCCTCTTTAGCATCTCACTGGGAAACCTGCTGTTTGCACAGGGCAGCTGCACAGCTCTGGGGCATTGCAGTGGGCCAAATGCACAACACAGACTGAAGCAGGTGTGCAAGCACATAATGCAAACATACACACGAAGGCCCATAATGCATGTATGCATGCACATCCACAAACAAAATTTCACTGTGATAAATACATTCTCTAGCAGAAATTCAAATGCTTTGCCTTGCACAACAGTCTAATGGGCAGATATATTTTCCTCCGAAATATGGAAGAGAACAGACTATGATCATTTTGTATGCATCATGCACTCACAGCATACCCCCTTATCTTCTGAGCTGACATAGGAACCCTGTAATTAAATGTGACTTCTGTCATCTTCCCAACTCAAACAAATGAAATGCAGACACACACTCCTAAGGGCCTTTATGAAATCTAACCTCCCTGTCAACTGACTTTAGGGTGGGCCAAAGAAGGGGAGTGGGAAGAAAAAAAGCACATCAGACAGGCGCTTTTTAGATCAAAGTCGGACCAGACGCAGAACTAGCATTGCAATGTGGAATAATTCACAAAAATGTAATGGCCATCAAAGGGCTCCCCCCCAAAGAGATATGCTGCGAGAAATGTCCAGTGTAGGCTGTGTTCTTACATCAAAGGAAACGACTCTCTCACTTTGGGTCATTACTGCAAGCGGCTCCTGTCAATAATGAGTAAGCAGCCCTTAATCTAATTTGACAGAGGGGCCACAGCTCTGGTGAAAAGCCATGCTCTCCATAAAGAGCAATGGAGTACTCGTTGACGCACTCTCCCTTTGAATTGAAAAAAGCAGATAGCACAGTTTCCTACTTGTGCATACACATGAATGCCTACTTCATAAACAAGGCATACAGACGCTGCACCCATGTAGCAGTTTGTTCCTTGTCAAACAAATGGCTTAATTTCTCCTTTGCATTGTCAGTTTTGTTGTTTTCTGTTTTGATCAAAGTGCTCAGGCGCTCATGCCGAAATATATTGACTGTGACTGATTTAATTATTGATGGGTGGCTGCTTGGTTTTGCTGAGTGACCCCATGTGACTGTCCCATGTAATGCCCAAAGCATGGTAGACCCTCTGTCCCTCTCCTCCTGTATACTGCCGTTACCACCATTAGGTTCCAGTCAGATTGCCCTGTCAGCCACTCAGGCATGCTCGATGCTAATGCAATGTGACCAACTTTAAGCCCTTCACCTCTCTTTATCTTGTCAAGGGCATATATATTCAGTGTGGAACAGTTCACACTGGATCTTGTGCACAGTGCCTACTACCCTGGCCTGGACCCTGGACATTATCAGGAGTCGTCTTGGGCATTAAATATTATTAACAGTTATTTTAAAGCCGACTGATACTGGTTGCAACAGTAAGAGATCATTCATAAAGGGGGCAAACACTAAGCTGTTATAGTCGATTTTGTTAATGTCAATAATTTAGTCAAAGTTGTAGTATTGCTAAAAGTTTGTTTTTCTTTTTCAGAAATAAAAATGATTTCAGTCAGAAACACTATAGTCTAAAGAAATCTGCAGTAATTCATATCTGGTGGCATTGCTCTTCTCTGGGACTTCAATGCCCTTTTGCGCACATATATGGAAAGCATTTGGTAGGGAGAGCACACGTCTCTGCCTTTCAGTGTACATACATGGAAAGCCAGAGGCATGGAGAGCAGCAGCAAAACCTAGCACATAACAGAGCAGAGCAGGCATCAATTATAAAAGACACAACATTAAGTCAGAAACAGCATGAAAAGGTCAAGGCGGGGTTGAGATAGGTTGCAAAGGTGCTTGCAGACTAGCAGCAGTTGTGGGCAAGCTAAAGCAGTTTCAATAGCACACCTATAAGATACTTGCAAATGAGATTGTGATTGAGACTGACCTTAACCTTGCGGCCTGCATAAGCTAAGTCTATACTCACTTTTGTTCTGTGTCAGTCTTTCACAGCTTTTATTAATCACAGCATCATAATGTTCACTGTGGATAAGGAAGGTTTTCTTTTGTCAGCATTCTGCTAATCATGATGCTGCCAGGCATGGAGGATAGCTGGAGGTTTCCAAGAGTAACCAAATAATTAGCAAGCAAACAGTTAATTCACTGTCAAACCATTCAGCGTCTATTTATAGTGTTACAAACAACTTTTTTTTTTCCAAAGATTCAGTCTAGGTTTGGTCTGAGTGGATTATGCACCAGTTACTTAATATCCATTATACTACATTTAATATTGGGCTATATAATATATATATACACATATATAGTATGTATTTCACTTCCACCAGACCAGCTAACCTTCACAGCACCCATCATAACCTTGCACTCAAGTGAATAGAGAATTGGGTCACAACATCTGCCATGGAGCTGCTATTATGTAATCCTGGATTATTCTCTGTGTTTAACACAGATTTCAGTATGAGGTGAGAGGAATGGTTAAAGGACAGTCTGACATTTGAGGAAATATATTTTCTTTAGGTTGGAAGAAATACAAGGCGATCAGTACAGAGTGTTTTATGTGCACAAATCTATTTATCTTAATCCAAAAATGGAAGCTTCCTACAATGGTGGCTTTAACAACCCCTGGACTACAGAACATGTATATTCTCTATGCACAATATACAACAGATGTAAGAAATCTACAAAAAAGGTAAACTCTTTTAGTAACACTCAGTTGTCTTTGACAAGTACCAGGTGATATTGGCTCAAGCCCTGAATCTTTTTCACTTTCATCACGACCCTGGCTCAAAGGGAAGAACAAATGATAAAGACCAAGCATGATTTATAAGAAATGTAAATTCATCACTAAAACAAGTTAAATGTATCATTTTTTTATCACTAATGTTTGTAGTGTGTGGATATGTAGACCTATGCTGTGCACGTACATCAAGAGATAATGCAAAGAAAGTTCAAACAAGCCCGACTGACCTTACAGGTATACTGCGATGGAAGTTTAACACAACCAGGCTTTCTTTGCATTAGCCAACAAGCCCCTCAGATGCAGATAATGAGTATTGTTGATAGTGGTTATCAACTTCCTCTGTTAGTTGGGCTTTCTGCTTCAGGCTCTGTGTACACTCACATAGAAAGGAAACGAGTCATCTCGCATCATATGACCCTTCTTCTGCAAATACAATGATGGCTATGAGTGCTTCCTGCTCCAATCAGAGAAATTATCAGATGGTGATGATAAAATGGTAATAAAAATATATAAAGACCCTAAAAACCTAACAGTAAAATGTAATGCTGCTCAAATCAGACAAGAAATTCATTCGGATAAGAATCAAGCAGAAAAACTGCATATGTTTGCTCAGCTGGGCTTAATTTGTAATGTTAGTAAGGTACGAATTAACAAGCTGCACATATTAAACATATACCCCCCTGCAGAGACTCTACATTCCACTTAAGACATGCTGTAAATAAACAAATCAGTGAAAACGTGGGGTTTCTAGTCTTAAATGGAAAATTCTGAACTTATCCTGCTCCATAGTAAGATATGTGTTGACCATGTTACCATGGTGACTTGACCACTTTTGTGACACTGAAAACTCTGACTTCAAGCTTGACACAGCTCATTAACCCATTAATTGTGCTTCATAACACACACGTCTGGAAGAGAGAGTGCAAAAGACTGATAGCTAAGGTCAACCTAGGTGACAAACATTATTCTAAATTAGCCTCTACACTAATCAAGCAGCCACCAAAACCTTGAAGTGGATTTAGAGTCTTAGTGGCCATCACATGTTTCACTTGCAAGTCCTGAGTCACCGGGCCTCATCTTAAACACCCCACAGTACCATATCAGCCCAAAAGATAACTTGCTTGTGGTTTCTAGAAAGACTGAAAGGAAGACTCCTCATTTTACATTTAGGGCTAAACAAATATGAACATGACTATGAATATACATATACAGATAGTTCTTCTCTCCTAACCTCCTAATACAGCTAATGCCAGTTTTACTTTAGCTGGTATGTGTACACAGACCTGCATGCCACGTGATCCTGTTATTTCTATGCTTGTGAATGAAAGTCTTAGTGAAGTGTCTTCTCCTTATTTGACCACGTATCAAAGACGGGGAGTGGGAGAAAAGAATGAGAGAAACATGTTACCCTTTGCTACACTGGTTGTTTAGTGGGTCTCACAGCGTCATCGTCCGTCTGAGTCATCTCATTTTAATATCCTGCTTTGATGAGCTGCTGATGCTAGTGGTGGTGGTGTCTCATGAGACTACACACACACAGAATGTCCTGTTGCCAATATATGTGTCCATGTGTATAAACACACGTGGAAACACACACACACACACACACACACACACACACACACACACACACACACACACACACACACACACACACATATGTATGAGACAACTGCATGTGTATGTTAGAGTACCACAAGGTAGGTGGGAAAGTCACATGTGCCAGTGATGCACTTGTGTCCACCAGGGCAAGATGTACTGAGAAAGCAAAAGTGTTAGGGGGGAAGGGAAGTCACGCAAGCATTTTTCTCAATAGCCAATAACCTCTAGAGTATTCCCATCCCCACCCCACCCCCTCGTCCCCCCATCTGTTCACCCATACAAACAGATGTCTGACACAGAACGGCAAGAAAGAAGAATCACACCATCGTATATCGAGAATGCAATACTGGTTGGTAATCAAATGAGTTTTTGCCTGAGGGATGTTTGGGATATGCTGGCAGTTTGAGGCATATGAACGAAAAAAAAAACAAAAACAAAAAACTGTGTATATACTTTATGCTATATTGGTTTATTCCCTTCATTCTCAAGATGCCTGCTCTGGTTTAGACGCTGACTGACAAAACTGAGATATACGGTTAGGGCAGGGGTCGGCAAACTGCGGCTCCAGATCCGCATGCGGCTCTTTAGTCCGTATAGTGCGGCTCCGCGTGGTTTGGGAAAATAAATTAGAAGTATTTAGCCGAAGTGTATTTTATTCATGTTAGTTCTTTTTAAACTTGTAGTTCTAAATTGGAAGATTATTGTGATATTGAAATATAAAAGCCGGTGTACCCGCCCGAACGCCGTGCATTTATCGAGACTTTCAACCCCAGGTAGGCCAATTATGGATCTTCGGATCCACATTATGTCAGCAGCTGTTCTCCACCGTGAACTATGTTAAAAACAAACACCGGTCACGCCTCACAGATGACAGCTTACAGTCCTGAGTAAAGATGAAAGTGACTTCGTACAGCCCTGATTTGCAGACACTGTGCACAGAGGTTCGGGAGCAGAAGTCCCATTGTAAACATACCACGGCAGACCCGCTGCTTTTTAGCATCCCTTTATTGACCACTTTTCACACACGGTTGCTGCAGGCATACAGCCAGCTGTAGCTTTTCAGCTCACAGCCCGACACATACCAACAACAGCATAGATAGCACAGACGTTAAGGCCGCGAGGCGTGATTGCGGGTGCTGCTCAGGTGCGTCCGGCCCCCCTGCAGCGGCGCTGCAGACCACGCCCCGCCGCACGCATTAACCAGGTAAAATACATATTTAGGCAGAATTTTGCAAATATCTATTTTTCTTTCTTTTCTTTTTTTAGCAGCATAGTGCTTTTTTTTTTTTCCAATTCAAGGTCAAGGCTCCAAAAGCCCAAAGGCGATATAAGGGTGGCGGCTCACAACAGTTTTTGTTTGCTACTTGGATCATTTTAGTTCAGCTGGGTGTCTTTCCTTTTGTTATATTTCTTTAAGAGTTCAAAATGTGTTAATTACATAAATAAAATGTAATTTTCTCTGTAGCACTTCATGGACTTCATAAGCAACACACTTTAGTTGTTCACACAAAGCATAAAGGTAAAAACAGTGTTATCTTCATTTTAGAAGTCAAGAAGTATTTGCGGCTCCCAGTGTTTTCTTTTGCGTGGAAACCAGGTCCAAATGGCTCTTTGGGTGTTAAAGGTTGCTGACTCCTGAGTTAAGACAATTTTCAATTTTTTTCATCTCTACAAAGATACCTCCTCAAAGAATGGAGCATTAACTGGGCTTGACTTCATTTGTCAAAGCTTCTTCATGTCTCCTGCTAATGACCTTTCTGTTTATCTAAGCAAACATCTCCCCCCTAACTACACTGGAAAAATGACCTTGAATGATGTTTGCAATCCTGTTTCTTCACATATTAAAGTACTGAGCCTCAGACTGTGAGAGCGTGGTGTCGGGTGGCAATCGGCAATCGGGACACCCAAGCTTGCTCAGTGTAATCTAATGGGAGCTGTAGTTTGAATCTCTGCACGGCATTTTCTGCTGCTTTTGTGAACTGGCAGGGCGGGAGGCAATTACCGCCACTAAGCCAGCCATTTACCAGAGGAACTGAGGCTGCAGAATGGGCCAGCACTCTTTATTTTGGATTGAGCAGGAGCGACACAATCCGCCGAGGGGACAGGGTGTCCACGTTTCAATGCACCAACACACACGCATGCAGAGGCACACCTACTGTGCACTCAGCCAGCCATGTGTATGTACCCACCATACAGGGACAAATGATGACTGTGAAGCCAACTTCAACCTACACTTCCAAAAAAACTGTAAAAAGACAAGGTCAGTATATAAAACACCGATAGGCATGCGTATGCGCTGAAAAGCAGCATAATAATAGTTACTCTTTTATTTTAAAAAACAGATAATTTCTAAAAAAACAAAAACAAAAAAAAACTACAAAGAAAAACATTCTCTGCAGACACACAAGCTAATTTATCTCTTTCTCTTCAAAATTAAGTTGTCACAACTACCATCTGAGGAAGTCTGAAAAAGAAATGTTTTTTTCCACAAGAGAGAATGTTAAAAAGTATGACTCATAAAAATGCACCTGAACAACCTAAAGCACAGCCATAATCACCATCGAATGCTACTGAGCTCAATTAGGAGAGGTTAGCGAGGGCATTATTTGTCTGTCAGTGTGCCTCTAATATGAAACAACTGTATGATCATTTCAAAAAACAGTTTTATTTAGCATCAGGATGATTAATTCGAAAACAAGCAAGCAAATTACCTAATATTAAAAAAATACTCAATTTTCACTGGTGTTCAGTGGTAGGGGCAGCAAATTATTGCTATACTGTTCTCTGTGGGCAGAAACTGGCCCAACCTTAAAAAATGCTGCCAAGGCTTCTGCTTTGTTCTTTACCATTAGAAAACTGCTACCATCTCCAAGCAGTTATCTATTTTTACAGCCACAGTCCCGTATGGCCTCTTACTCTCTATTACACTTTGCTAAGTCATTTACAATTACATATTTGGCAAATGCTGATTAAGAATCATATTCATACAAAAAACTCTAAATTATATTGGAGAGCTGAATCCACTATGTGGCATGCTGTTACTTATGAGAGGTGAGTGCCGGCGTAAAAGCCTGAGGCAGTGTGCTAAAGTTATTTAATTCATCAGTCTTTTTC
This sequence comes from Pundamilia nyererei, assembly GCF_000239375.1. Lineage (NCBI taxonomy): Eukaryota > Metazoa > Chordata > Actinopteri > Cichliformes > Cichlidae > Pundamilia > Pundamilia nyererei. The sequence continues at coordinate 2,422,172 of NW_005187453.1, forward strand.
CACTTTACCCATGAACAGGAAGTTTAGAGGCTGGCTTTGGCTATAAAAGCGTAGATCTAAAAATGTATTGTCTCGCATGAGCAGCTTTTTGAACAGGAAATAGCCCATGACCTGGCGATAATGTGTAGTAGTAATGTGGCCATGGTCGGTATATACAAGCTTAACTGACTAACTTCCTTTTACACCGTAAATAGAGTGGTGAAAAAAAAAAGGTGGATGAACACTTGCTGTCTTTTTGAAATATATTAACAAGCAAACAAGCTTCTTTTATACACGGTCTAGATAAAGGTAATATACTTGAATAATATGAATTAGCCTTTTCAATATTGTAGTGAACAAAAAATTTATAGATGTAATATTCTTCAGTGGGAGAAGTTATTATACCCTTGGCCTCAGATATTACCCATTTAGCAGATTTTCTGTAGGTATTTTGCAAAATTGTCCACCGGTCTCTGACAGTGGATAACTGAAAATTTGCAAAATACATTCAGTTGCAAATATTTCCTGTTTCAAATCTCCCCAAAGCATTTCAGTAAGATTTTATCCAGTAATCCTCAATTTCGTCGGCTGAGAGATTCTTTAATGAGGTTGCTGTGTGCTTAAGATTATTATCTGGTTGAAAGGTCCAATTCCAGTTCGATTTACACTTTTGGACAGATAACCTAACACTATCTTCAAGCGCCATTTCTCATGATGTAGAAATCAGAGCTGAAGCAATGACTGTGTGCTGCCCAGTCCCTGAGTCAGGGAATAAATCCCAAACCATAACATTTCCAACACCATGCCTCCCATTTGGAATGATGGTCTTCTCATGAAAAGCGACCTTTGGTTTTTGCCAAACACGTCTTCTGTTACTGCAGCCAAACAAATCTATATTCAGTTAATCTGTCCAGAGCATGCATACTATTCCATTAGAACAGCAGGCTTTTAAAGCCTTTTGGAAGTACTAGGATTTCTGGAGTTCTCTCTCCAAAATGGGGCTTGAATTTCTTAGTTTTGACTGCTGTCAAGTCAAAATAGCTTTGACTGTTTTGCTACCATCAGTTTGCAAGCTTGATTTAAATAATAAACACTGCCAAAAATACTGTTTTATGCCAAAATCCAGTTTGTGCAGGTGAAACGTGTTAGTAAATCTGCCCATAGTGTAGTGTATGAACACTCTGAGCATTCAAACTGTGTTAGCAGTTCCAATAAAAGAAAAGAGACGAAGTGTTGGTTCGTTGGTACACCTCTCTATAAAGCAAGAAATGCATAACATCTTAACTGACAAAATCTGCTCCACTATTCAAATTTACTGACTTGCCTTGGTCAAAACAACTTACACAGGACCTTAAAAGAAATCAAATCATGCAAATTGCTGGAAAAAGCGACAAACCCATTAACAAAAATTGCCTTTAAATGGATGTCCTATAAACTTCAAGCCAAAATGACAGCAAAACACTGGCAGGACTTGGTACAACTCCACAGCTTGGTAGAATTTTTATTACATGCCCAAAGACTATGGAAATAAATGCACAATTTTCTTATAAGCTGGCATTTTTTGCAACTTTCCAAATTTTCATACTGATATTGAATACTCTCCATTGTGTGTGTTAGCACAGTCGAGGTACCATCATAGTTTGGTGCTGATTTGCTATTTGCTAGTTCAGAAGGTCATAATTACCTCAACTGCTCACCTAAAGTGCTTGTAGAAAGTCAACTAACCTGAGACATCATGATTGCTACAACAATCAAAATATCTCAGAAAGAAAAATATCAATGTACTGAAATAGTTCTGAATTGGTTTCAGATTGTTACTCCTAAAGAAAGTCCTAAAAATGATTAAATTAAATTTTCAATTGCTTTTTTCCAGCCTTCACTAAGCAAATAATCCAGGTTTACATGCAAGATGCAACTATGTGTATGCTAGTTTAGTCAGCTCATGCATTTTTATAAATGCAACTATACTAACTTCTGCAACAGTAATATCAAAGAGGATTCTGATTAATCGACAGCTAATGTGGAATCCCTCATTTTGACTGTAATGATCTGAAGGTTAATATATAGGTGTACTCAGATTTTTAAAATGACAGCAAGGTGTCCAATCTATCAAAGACGAATGCTTGCACTTTGTGCCTGTATTTCTACAGGACCGTATATTTTACATTTCTCTCTTTTTCAGCTTTTTAAAGTTAACATTTAAACAAAATCTAGTGCGCGAAACATGCAGGAATAACCTTTGTGAAAGCACTTTTGATGAGCACCTGGGTTCAGTTCTGACTGCGGTGACAAATCCATAACCTTTCTCCGACTGCTTCATAATTACAACCATCTCGTGTTTCACTAGTTGACTGCTTTTAATGGCGCAACACTAGCTGTAATTGTTGGTTTTCATTAGCTGTAACGTAATATGGGTCTCATACAACAGCAGAGAGACCGCCGAGGCTGATGCTGCTGAGAGAAGGCTAATAACTCTGCGTCTGTGAAAAATGCAACTTGAGCGCAAGTTAAGTAAAGCACTCAATGTACTGAAACATTTTGCTGGTGAGGCAGACGAAATGTTTGCATTTGCGAATTCAAATGGAAATTGATCCACAATACCAGTCTATTAAAGAAAAAAAACCCCACTGAATCCATGCTGTGCTTGTCATTCATCCCCATTCTGCTATTTTCACTTAAATTAATCTTACGGCTTGAGTAAAATGCAGAAGCATCATCCGTCTTCTTTGTGCCACACTGGGTATGAGTGATTAAACATTCAGGGAACAATGCAGATCCATCACAAATGTCAAGACGAGCTCATATTGTCAGCCTGAATACCAGTCTTCGCCTTCTGTTCTGACAGAGGCCTTGACCTGTCCACAGAGCTGCATGTGGAAGCATCTCTTTTGTAAGCACACAGCATAATCCTGTTGTTCTGCTCCAACTTTTAAGGCCTCATCTTGCTTGTCTGTGTCAGGAATAATTAGGTTAGGGGACTGACTCCTTAATCTCTTTGGCCCTTTGATTATCCTCCGAATCTGAAACGATCT
>NW_005187453.1:2426407-2430587 GCF_000239375.1 Pundamilia nyererei
ACGTGCATTCCCACCCCATATGCACAACCAAATACTCGGCACATACTTGTTCTGCTCCAACTTTTAAGGCCTCATCTTGCTTGTCTGTGCCAGGAATAATTAGTTTAGGGGACTGACTCCTTAATCTCTTTGGCCCTTTGATTATCCTCCGAATCTGAAACGATCTGGCTCTTGCAATGCCAACTCCTAATGAGTATAACTGGCCCGGTTTTGGTGTGAAAACCTCCTTGGCTCAAGCTCATTTTCTTCTCCTGTAACATATACGAGTTCTGTAAAAATCCTTCACACCTCCAGTTATATTTAAGCACAAAAAAGACACTGAAAACAAAAGATATGTTTTATGGTTTATTTGGAAAGTAATTAGGCAGATTAAAAGCAAAACTATTATATTAGAGAATTAGTTGTTCCTTCATTTATAGTCATTTTATTATAATCCTTGAGAACAAATCCTTCCCTGCTGTTATATTTATTACTTTTGACGCAGTCCCTCTCAAGCATCCCCCCAATTAATTGGAAAATATGCTCACAAGCAGTATAAAAGACGTGGTTTCAGCTGAAAATTCAGTCTTATCAGAAAGCCCGATATATTTTAGTGGTGATGCAGGGTGAGGTGGGGGTTAATTAAGATGTATAACTAATAGATTGCAATTAATACTCCAAGCAGGTCGTTTAGCTGTTGGCTTGATCGTGTGGTACGGCGTTTGCATGGATTAGAGTGAACATGCTAAAATCAACCTAATTAGCCAATCTCATCTCTTGCTTTTCTTCCTTCCATTAGATATCCCAGGGAATTGTGAGTTTGGAGGGAGTTGTATCCTTGGAGCTTATAAGAAAGATACGATTTTGGGATAAAGAGTGCAATGGCAGGGGCATTTCTCTCAAGGAGGCACATGAATCAAACACACTCCTGTGATTTGTCCTTCACATCGGACAGATAGAATTGTGTCTGTTGCTGCCTGTTTGATGACTACAGAATGACTAAAAATGATGGGAACAGAGAGGAAGCTGTGTTGTGGTTACAAAGTCACTGGTATCACATCTATATCTGTATATATCTCAACAGAACTTCATGAAATAACACGCTATTAACATACACACATACAACTCATAAATTGCACTAAAAGAAGATATTTAACCAGAACAAAAAGGTATTGTAAACATAGCAGTAAAACCTCCTATTATACTGCTCTATGTGATAAGGAATTGCTTATAAGCATTGTGGAGATGTCACTGGAGATATAACATGGACAGACTATTCAGCTGAAAGATTAACACCACTGACAATAACAATGGAGGGTCCTGTTGAGAAATCTTTAGTGCTGCCATTCATGCGGATGGTATGTCTACATGCACCTTTCCACCTAGGAAATGTCATAGACTAAGCTGATATCCCCGGTGGCAATGGCACGCCCCCAAAAAGAAGTGACTTAGGAACAGTTGGAGGAAGATAACAAAGAGCTTAAGGCATCGAGGTGGCCTCCAGTTTCTATAGATCCAAGTGAGCATCAGCAAGGTGCTGAAACACAGAGGCCCCAATGAAAAATCCACAGGATCCAAACGATCAGCTGCCAATAACTCAATGCTCAGACACTACAGGAAATTTCTAGAGGTACCCATACATTAGAAGTGTTCAGGTAGTGCATCACATTAAATTTTATGGAAATTTTCAGTGGCTCTGCACATTCTTTGTTCTTTTTCCAGGGTGGAGTGATTGTACAGCATACTGTATACATCCTTAATCCACACAGGCTCAAAAATATTTACACATCCCACTAAAATTTGGTTAAATTTCCCACAGCACCTTTTGGTAACCATCAACAAGCCATTCTTCTTGGTAGCATCAGTGGAGGTCACATAAATTGGTTGGTTTCTTAGCACGGACCTGGCTTTTAAGTGTAGTTCATAAATTTTGAGATTGGGACTTTGGGAAGGCTTCCAGAAGTTTAATGTTAACCGGCCTTATCCATGCGTGTGGGTGACTTTAAAACTGACTTTGAATGTTTTTTCATTAATGCCCACGATGAGTATAACTTTTTTTGACCACAGTGGCTGTTGTTTTCTCTAAACACGGTCCTCTGGGAATCCATCTGAAGTTTTTCTCAACCTTTTTTTTCTTTTCCCAGGGATCCACACAGCACACTCCTGGAATTCACTCTGATTTTACCTTGATATGATGTTTTTGTATTAGCAGTCGACCTCGAGAGGAATCAACCTAATGATATTCCAGTGCTATTTAATATCCCAGGTGTGGTCACAGTGTCTTGGTTTTTTAACCCCGGCTTGTCTGCTGGGTAAAACAATCCATCAGCTTTGTGCTGTCAGGTCCCAGTAGCAAAGCGCTCTGGTCCTCCAAGGTCTTCTTAGACATGACTGACTGACCACATCTCCATTCTTTCCATCTCACTTACATGATCAGAAGCACTGAATGATGAGAGGGGCCATAGCTGCTGAATAATATCTCCATAAAAAGATAAAAACACAGTGTTGGCAGGGCAGAAAGTGGACTGTTATATTATTTTTACTCCTATGCCACCATTTACCCATAGTTGGAAAGATCTATTTTAAGTGTGTGACCTTTATCAGTTACCTCATGTCTGGTGAAGTCAGTTGAATCCTGCAAAATAGTAGCCACTTGAAACGTCTTAATACCGCTATATGTACCATAATACCCTGCCACCTCCCCACAGACACACTTTTAATGTAAACTGGTATTAAAGAATTATGTTCATAAATGCAAATCCTTAGGAAAAAGGACAGTCTTAAACAGTAGCCATTTTTCAACCCTGTGATACTATTTTCATTAGCATGCAATTTTGAAAAACCTTAAATGGCTGACGCAGCTTAGTTAATTGTTGGCTTTTTGATTCCCGGGGGCTGTTTTTCTCAGACTAAAAAAGAAAAAAGAAACAGAGTAAGCCCTGCCTGGCACAGTTACTATGACAACAAGCTTATAGATACATAATCACACTTCACTAACGCACACACACGCAAACACGCGTGCGAGCGCGCACTATACGTATTCTTTTATACAGAGAAAAATAAAAATACAGCTGCTAAAGCTTCTCGACAGAAGCTGTATAAGCATACATCATGCTGGGCTGAGACGCACAGCTGTTGACTAGTAAGCTTGCCAAAAGTGCCCCATTGCCTCTTTTCTTGGACTCAAATCAAATCCCCAATTTGTTTATGTTATTATGTTAATAAAGGGTAGCATTTCCATATGAATATCAATATTTCAGTAGCAAGCGAGCCGTTACTGTGAACACAGTGGATCGCTGGCAAGGAGGAGAGTGTAATATGAATGGAGTTCCATTTGGAGTGTAATTTCACTCATCTGATTTTCTCTTCCTTGGGTGATCTGAAAAGGAGGTATTTTTAGAGCCCAGGTGCTTATCCTCTGTGGTGCTGGAGGCTAATGTTAAATGAACACATCAATCTTAGGCATTTCAGAGTGAGAAGGGAGCCGCAGCAGCACAGTCACAGTGGTAGTCAGTTCCCTGCCAACTCTGTAATTCTAAAGCTTTCTGTTTTCTATTGCTATAGTTTGCCGCAACCACGGGGCATTATTGGCCTCTTGGTGTGACTCATTCAAGGCACTTAAGTAATGGCAAATTTGACTGAAATCTGCTGTTTCTAAAAGAGTTGGGACGCCGTGGAAAATTTGAATAAAAAAAAAAACGGAAGTGAAATGATTTGCAGATCATTTAAAAATCAATACTCATCTGAAAACAGGTACATTTTTAAATTGGGAAACTGTCTTTTGAAAATACATATGCCAATTTAAAATGTGATGCCAGGAAAAAGTTGTGGCAGGAACAGAGGAATGCTTACTGTCAGTTACATCAGTTCTTTTAACAACACTATCTAAAGTTTTGTGGAGACTAGTTGCTGTATATTTGAATGACTGATGCAGGATTTTAAAATAGCCATTCTGCTATAATACAAACACAATGTGATTCAGCATCATGTTGCTGAAACACAATGTGTCTTCCCTGAACAAAACCTACTGTACCCTTCCAAAATCACTACATGATGTCCAGTGTTAACTGGGGCTTCATGTGTTGCTGGGATCAAAGCCTATATGAGCATATATCTGAAAAATCTGCAAGCATTTAGCAAAGAATCCCAACATTTTGTAGAGTGGGATTACCAATATTCCAAAACAACCAAAAAACAAATT
>NW_005187453.1:2431698-2450998 GCF_000239375.1 Pundamilia nyererei
GTGAGTGGTGTTTGTTTTTTATCATAGTTCACGGTGGAGAACAGCTGCTGACATAATGTGGATCCGAAGATCCATAATTGGCCTACCTGGGGTTGAAAGTCTCGATAAATAAACGGCGTTCGACAGACGTTCGACGGGTACACCGGCTTCTGCGAGTGTGACGCTTATTTTGAGCGATGAGAAAAATAATAGAATAGAATATTATTTATATTTCAATATCACAATAATCTTCCAATTTAGAACTACAAGTTTAAAAAGAACTAACATAAATAAAATACACTTCAGCTAAATACTTCTAATTTATTTTCCCAAACAACGCGGAACCGCACTATACGGACTAAAGAGACGCACGTGGCTCCGGAACCGCAGGTTGCCGACCCCTGCTATAGCCAATACTATTGGAAGTCGACATTTATTTCATAATTATGAAGCAAAAAAAAAAAAAAAAAAATAAAAATCTGTCTACTGCCCCATTTTAATACATCAGCATTATGTGCTACTATACTAAGTACTTAACAATGTAGTGATTTAAATGCAACCAGTTAATCATATCACAGTATGATAAGTCATCACTCTCGGAAATCTAAATCACTATGCGGGTGGGTCACTGATCAGTAATGGTTGTATGATGCATGATAGGCATGCATATGAGCTATTCAGACAGTGTGTGAGAATTGTTTGTTGAGTTTGTTGAGTTATGTGCAGTTTTTAAGCCTGATGGGGGGACAGGAAGGCCACTCAGTCATCTGTTTGCTGGTTAAGATTAGATTATTTATCTCAGTGTGTGAGTGCGATGATTAGGGTCTCATGAGAAATCTTCAGAACTACAGTGAACCTCCTGATTCATGTTGCTGTAATGCTTGTAATTGTAGCATTAGAGGATGGGGTAGGACATATCTGGTTTTGATGACAGATCATGCATAATGTACAATAATGCATGGAAAGAAAGACGGTAGACCCTCTGACATTACAAAGGTTTTAGATATCAGGATATAAAAAAAAAAAGATTTGAAAATGATTTAAATGTTAACAACATTTAACAAACATTTAAAATTTAACAAAAACTAAGCCAAAGTACAGTGATTCAACAGCTTGTAGAGCCACCTTTAGTGGTAATAACTTAAAGAAATCATTTTCTGTGAGACTTTATTGGTCTTTCCTCATTGTTGAGGAATTTTGGCCCACTCTTCTTTACAGCACTGCTTAAGTTCATTGAGGTTTGTTGGTGTTTATTTATACACAGTTCTTTTTAAGGTTTCTTCACAGCTTTACAATCAGATTGACATATGGACTGACTGAGCCACTGCAACATCTTAATTCTTATTCTTTTCAGCAATTTTGTTGTAAATTTGCTGCTGTGCTTGGGATCATTGACTTTTGCATGATCCAGCTGTTGTTGTCAGACAAACAGCCTCATTTTTCTCTAAAATGACTGACTGATGATGACTGATTGATCTAAAATGACTGAAATGTGGCACTGAGCATCATATCCAAATATCTCCACTTTGTCCAAGTCATGTTTCGGCACAAATTGGCCTCTAAATTCAAACTCAGCAAACTGGGAGCAAGTTTAAAACATTTATTTACCTACTGAGAGTGGTTTACTGAGCGCATACAGAAGACTGGTATAGCAAAACTGACTGCAGAAACTGAACCAGTGAGATGAAGGAATGTTAGCAGGTACCAGGTGCAGGAAGGGCGACCCAAGAGAGATGACTCTGATGTACTGGTGGGAGCAATGGAGAAGCTGGTGCAGCACTCCCACTGTGACTCAGAGAGAAAAAGAAGGAAAACCATAATACAAAAAAACCCAAAAGCTGTCCAGACCATGACAGTCCAAAGGAGATTGCTCCAGAAATCTTGTGGTTTGTACAAATGCAACCTTGCAAACCTTCTTGGCAAAGTGTTAACATAAAAGTGAATGCTCCGGACCTACAAAGTGCCAAAAATCTGTGCTTTTTTGGAGGTGCACACACTTTGCATTTGATTAGTAGCACCTGCTTGCAACTTACCCTCTTAATTCCTTTGGAAGCTGTACAGATGTACTTTGCTTTTTACACACACTGCTTTTTCCTTTTGACTTCATTTTTAACAAATAAATAATGACACAGTGTAATACGTCATGTTTTGTAGACCATCTCAGACTCTAGTTACCTAATGTTATGACCTTCTAAAAACCAAATTATGTCCGGATGCTTAAGATTTTAAAGACGGTGTACTTTGTTTTATCACCATGACTGTAATTTGAAAAAAAAAAGGAGATTTAAATGTGATAAAATTCATTTTACATACCGGCCTGTCTCTTATCACTGCTTTATCTTCATTTACATATTCTGAAGTAGTTAGTCGAGAGTTTTTGGCTCACTGAGTCCTGATTAAATCAGGTAAATAAATTGGAAAATGATTGAATGACATTCAGTAAAAGGGTGCTGGGTAAATCAAACACAGTAGAATAAATACTATAAAAGTGGTTACTGAACTACAAACTAAATATAAGTGAACCTCATCACCTACCCAGCAATGTCAAGTCCAGTCTATTACCTTCAGTGGGAACACAGTGGAAATTACACTATTTAATGCAGACTGGAATGCAAGTGAGTCCAGCTGTCATCAGTGGGGATTCACATTTAACAACCAGCAGCACCTCAAAACAGATCAATACATGAAAAGCAGGCTTGATTGGCAGTGTGAAACCACAACCTTTGGCCTCGTTGTCAGCCGTGCATCAATAATGTGGAACAATGCATTTCTGATCCTCTCTCTTCAGTTACTCTAATGTGGTTTGTGTTGACAAACAAATTTCCTCATTTAAATGGTCATTGCTTCCATCTGTAGAAGTCACATTGATTAGTCTGCTGAAAGTTGACTAACTATTGTAGGCCATATATGGATTGTAACTGGGACAACATTTTGATGTGTTCAACTGACTATCGATTCCACACTTTCCATATCCGTTCATGTTGTTGGAGATGTAATTGCAGTGACATCTTCCATACAACAGAGACTTTTAACAATATGTTAACAATCAATAGTAGAAATTGATTGTTACAGTATTCAATTCTATATTTTCATCTTCTTTTATTTTTATTTATAACATCCTGAAAGACTAAGCAAGCTAAGCATGAAAATCTTTAGTTCACAGATGACATTACATAGCTGTGAGCCAAAACTACGATCCTTTAAATTTTTGTTGAGCTGCATCATAAATGGAATAAAAGACTTGCAACCAAAAATAAAAACCACTTGCCAATTAGTGTGAAAGTTGCCCTTAAGCTTTCCAAAATCACACTCTGAGTCTCTGGGGCACTGACCACTTGGGTTGTCCTATGGTGATTGTGGATGCTTAAATCCTTTGGGCCCAGCTGGCCTCCACTGGTAGACTTGCTTCAGGACAGCTAATGAATGCTTGCTTTGAATTGGATCTATAGAATTTGCAGGCCAGTCAAGGTCTTGGGCTCGCTCTCATGTCTGCCATGTTGCCAAGTCATTCGTGAGCAGTGTTTTGCAGTGTCTTGGGCCACATTGTTGACACCAAGTACAACTCAGAGGCCTGCTCAGTCTGCAGCAAGATTTAGGCGTGTCGTCTCCCCAGCAGAACACCGCATTCATATGAGATGATGAGTGTTTTTTACCTTACCTGTCAGCGGTTTTAATGTTGTGGCTTATCACTGTAAGCAACATGCCCTACAAACACAATATATCAAGCGACACTAGCTTGTTTGGTAGCTTGCCAGATGCTAGTATGAGAACTAATTTAGTTACCTGAATGACTGAATGTTCAAGTGCCTCCTAACAATTATATAAGGCTGGCTGAGCATAAATCATGTTTGGAAATCAATAAATACAGCAATGGTACATTGCATTCTGCAACACCATATCATCCTAGTCACAGCTAACAGAGGCACCCGTGGCCTCAGCGGTACTGTGCACAGAAAAACACCTCAATCATCCGTGCTGCGATAGGATAAAGACCACACTCTGGGCCTTGCAGCGCACAAATATGAACAATTCTCCTCGAGCAAAACTGTCAATAATGATGGTAGATGATGTATAGATGTCTCTGCAATCAATATTTCTTAGCAGGGCCATATAGAATTACTGCTGGGTTCAGTTTGCCAGCAACACTTTTTAGCTACAATAAATGAGTCAAAGAGCAGTAATAGGCTATAGTGTAGGCTAGCTGCTTGCCTGCTCGCTTATGCCGTGGTCTTGTCATAATAGGTCTCTTTGAAATCCCATTTATTTCTCTCCAGGTTGATAAATAAAGCTCTAATTGACTAAATCTAAATTTCAAAGCAAACTGATTGAAGTTAATGTTGGCTGGAAGGATGTGTTCATTTACTGGCTTAATGGGTCTTTCTTTTTTCTTGTCAACCAAAACATTGTGTGATCTCTGAGTTAATTCAACCGCTGCTTAAATTAGGAAAATCAATTCACAGAAGGGAAGTAAAGGGCAAAACCCACAGAGAGTAGTTCCCTGGACTGTGGCCACAGATTTCACAATCAGCAATCTACTGGGGAAAGAGGAAAAAAACAATAAAGCCCTCAATGATCTTTAGCTAGAAGTTCATAGATTGTGTTGATTTAAATGAAATAAAAAGATAAAAGTCTTTTCCTCCCTGCACATTGCTGTTTCAGGGCTTAAAACTGGACCATATGCCGAGTGAATCCGTGCCAGGGTCACCTTGAAAGTATTAGGATTTAATACAGTATGATTGACCGTGCAGTCTTAGCAAAGGATTAATGTGATGTCGTCCATATGCCCCCAGAAAATGAGAGGAGAAGTCAACATTGCACCTATAGCTACGAAACAACAGCGGTGAAATGAGAACTGTTTGGGGAGGGTGGTCAGGAAACTAGTTGACAGGAACTTCAGGCCTGTGCCAGTTAGAAATGTGGCTGGGAGGAGTTAATACAGACAAGCTGGTCAATCTGTCAAACCAGAGGATGAGGATCCTGTTAGATTGAAAAAGTCTGAGGTGAGCGTAATGAGCTGCATCCACCCTCCAATCCTCAAACCCCCCCGCCCTTTCTCTCTCCCTTCATCCTCCACGCTCAGGGTCAAGCATGGCTTTATAAATGTTATCTGATTGCTGAGAGCTTTCCAATGCCTAGATTTGGCGGTGAAATTAATCTCTGACTAAAATATTGACGGTATACAGAACCTATCAAGTGAGGCAAAGCAATCAGGCAATAAGGGAGAAGGTGTTAGAGTAGAAAAAAAGAAAGCGCTGCAGATAAGCACAATCAATGGGACAGCGTCACCCCAGATTTGGGTGCTGTGCTTAGGTTCTGGATGAGAGTTGATCAACTATAGTACAAGTAAAACATGCAAATCGGTTAGAGTTCATTTAAAGCAGTTTGACCTTGAAGTTTGACCTTTCATTAAGGTAATCCCAGAAATTTGCATAGATTTTGAGTTATTACACAGAGTGATGATAAAGCAGTTTCCAGTTCCCTTGATTGAACTGTCATTAGCTTGACAAAGCCATAGCGTTGCAAATATAACACTTAAAAAGTGGCTTTTCAGTATATGAAAAATAATACCGACTTGTATATGATGTGGCAAAATAACCTTATGACTACGGTCTCTGTATTTAAGACATCACAAACTACCATGGCAGCTATTAGAACTGTATTGGACAGGTGTTAATCTTTGACAATGGCAGGCGTACTTTATATTACACAGTATACAATGGTGACCTTCCACATTCACCTTCCAGGGTTTAGAGTAATAATACAAAACATGCAGGCGTTAATCTTCTCTGCCATGCTTCAATCCTCTGTAGAACCCTGGGGGAATGTCACAAAGGCACTGTCGAAATGCCTCCTGCGTATATACCTCCTGGCATCTATGGGAACAAGGAAATAATACAATAAAACATTCATCATTCAATTTGTAATGCTGAGGTTGAAGAAAAAGAGAGGCAAGAGTGAGAGAGAGTGAGAGAGAGAGGGGGGGAGAATAGGAATGCAAGACAATCAGGTGCACATGTGTAACAGAGACAGACAGGCCCTTTTCATGTGGAAAAATAGCACTAATTCATTTCCCACACAGTAAGTCCTCTTGTTTGCAATATTCATGTCACCTGGAACAATGAAAGGAGGACAACCCCTGTTACTTGTATAGTATTAAGAATAGATTTAGCCCCCTTTATTGTGTGTGTGTGTGTGTGTGTGTGTGAGGTGGGGGTAAATAAAGAAAAAGCTGAGAAGAAACTCCTCTCGCAAACTGACCCAGATAACAACAACAGAAAGATGAAGTCTGGAGGGGCAAACAAAACAGTCCACACAGAAAAGAGGGAGAGAGAGATGTAAAGACAGCAAAAAAAAAAAAAAAAAAAAAAAAAGGGGAGGGGGGCTCTAAAAATTGTTCTCTTGACAAAAAGTTAGTTGAGAAGTAGGAGGAAAAAAGGGGATGAATATTTAAAGAAGCAAGATCTCTCAAGGAGGAGAGAGATGAGTAAGAGTGAGAATAAAAACAAGCAGCTCTAGCGATAGTTCAAACTTGCAAAAAGGGGATTTTTTCGGAGTACACGAGCAGGCAGCATCTGCTGAAGGCTGCCCCCGTCTATATTTCCCCTTCTTCAGGATATGCTTATTGGGGGTAACAGCTTATTGGGGGTAATCATCTGAAGAAGGAAAAACACAAATATGGCAACTTGGGGTGGGGGGATTTCTTTGCACTGTCAGAACATCTGCAGTTGCTGCAGTTCTAATTCAATGACACTTTCTTCCTTGTACTGAGCTAAGTGCTAGAGTAAGCTGCAAGAGTAAGCCGTGCAATAGTAGCCTATTCAATGCTACCCTAAGTACTAGGTTTAACACTCATAATAGAGCCACCTGAGAATTTAGAGATAGCAGGAATTCACTGATTCTTCTTGATACTTTGAAAAGTGCTAGTCAATGTGTTAAGGTTAGGGTTATACAAACAGAGCCAATATGCTAATTTTGCTGCAGCAAGCACATGCATATGAATTTGCATCATTTCCTAACTCTAACACTTAATCCTTTGCTAGGCTAAAAATGCTAATGTGTGCTGCAATATGTCATTTGTCCTTGTGCTTAGCTTTCCTGCAGCTTTAGTGAGTATGGCCTACGGTGTACACACTGTCAACTCCACTTCAGTCTCCTTCTCTGTCCGTGTTGGGGAAAAGGGGACTCTGACCCCACCATGATGACACTGCTCCAGAAGAGATTATAGACCCTGATACTCCGCCGTGCCAGCATTATGCACACACTGCCCTTTAACTAAGATACGCAGGCTAGCTGCCAGCTCTGTCGGCACCTATCAGATCTGCCTACTCACGTTTACACAGACAAAATAACAAAAGAAGTCCAAGACAGCACATACATACAGACAAACATTATAACTACTTGCTACATGCATTAAAAAAAAATACAATTCCAGTGCAGTCACAAGCCAAAAAAGGCAGAGGTGGTGTAATAAACATCCACAAAATCAATAAGAAGCGGCACTCAACCTATGTGGGTCTACAATCAGTAGTTTTCAGCTGAAGTGTTTCCATTTCCATCAAACTGGAGGAAGACACCATAAAAAAACATCCTTTATTTTACATAAAAGGTGATATAGAATAACAATCAAAGGGATAATTTCAGAAAAATTGCTGAAGCACTGCTGTTTAAGGCCTGTTACGTTAAGGTTTGGGGCTGCCCCAATCAGAGATGTCAGCGCAGCCCTTTATACTACATATCAAAGGCAAAACAAGCAAAATGACATTCCTCAGCAGGGGGCGGCCAGAAATGCCACTGGCTTGAAAGCTCAAACTTGCAGAGAGCAGTGCAGCAGCAGTTTTCCGCCCTGTGTGATTTACTGCTAAATTGCATCTATGAGGTGTTTTTTCCTCTGAAAGTTACAAGGTGAGCAAAAGAGGCTTCCAGTGTAGATCCCCAGTGTAAAAATAAATAAATATGTTTTATATGTTTCTTTGATATGTGGTTTCACATATTTCAATTTAGCGTATTGCCTTCTACAGTGTCATTTATTGAGGTGGTGCAATGCCAGAGTCTCGCTCCAAAACCTGTAATTTTTAGATGTTTGTACCAAGCATGGGAAAACTACACTGCGGTGTTGTGTCTAGTCTGAGCCACTCACTTCTGCCCACAAAAAAATGTAGTAGCTGTTCAAATATAGTGAAATAAAGTGGAGGGAAATTGCATATTTTTAATTATACAACATTCTTAAAACAATTTCAACTAAAGACACTCCACATATGCACATCATATATTTTTACTAACAGGCTCAGTATTTCAGTTATGAAATATGAATAAAAGATTTCATGGTACATGAATGAACACTCAGCAGATTCCACTTACTGCAATAATGACAGACACACACCTTTGATCACCATAAATGTGGCTTAATGTGAACAATCCTCTAGTCACCTTTCATTTTTGTCTCAAACCCAGTATGATCCCGCGGGGTCCTTAATGTCATACTCTGGGCTCTGGGCTGATATTTTATATCCATTTAACTGCTAAATTAATTCACTTTAACTGAATCTCTCATACGACTTTAGGGAGATGGGAAAGTCACTAAGTGGAAACAATGTCCCAACACATATCTTGGTATGAGATTTACAATATAAATGCCAGCCTGCCTTCCTTCCCATCCTCCTGAGCCAAATTCAAATCCTGTGTCATCACGTTGAAAGGAAATTACGAAACAACATGGGCAGATTGAGCTTCTGTGCTTTCAAAATACATTCTAGCATTTCCCTAACATGAACCTTACACCCCTAAGGCATGTTGATGGCTTTTTGTGATGCCTTTTGTAAATCCCAATAGAAATTTTTAATAGTAATGATTTCCTGAACTAGTGGATATGAAGTAGACTGCAGATTTTTAAGATCCCTCTTTACTGTGATTGAGTAATAGTGATGGATGTGAGGATAAGAACCTGATTTGTGCTAAAATAGTGTGAGATTCATAATTAAAGTAATTGATTGACATGGCTCCGTAGCAATTTGATTAACTTTCTAAGATTAACTTAGCAATGCAAAAATTAATATTTCGTTTGCCTTACATTTCCATTTTAATAATGCTATTTTTTTTCTTACTAACACTGAGACAAGATTGTACTTTAAATGCCACTTTGGGCTGTAGTAAATTGTGATATGTAACTCTGAAGGCTATCAGGAATTAATCTGATAAACTATCTGGTGTCGATTCCAAGTGTGTCTGGTATCTGGTCACTAGAACTCTTAATCTGAGGTTCCAAGTGGCCATAATTAGGCTAAGACACCAAAATAAACCTAGATGAGATAGCGCAAATGTTAGGAGTGGTTAGATTAATCATTTTTTAAAAAGTTGGAATGGTCAAAAACACCAAAGGCTTCATAGACAGAAACAGAAGAAAACTAAAGTGGAGGATCTTGAAATTCTTTCCCTGGTGTGGAAAAACTGTCCATAGGATCTGATCACTTGATCGCAACCCAATAGAAGATGGTTTTTAGTTACTGAGGACAAAGCTAAATGCAGTCACAGATCAGCAACAACTGAAGTTGGCTATACCACCTGGTACCACTGGCAATAATGACCTGGCAGAGCATCTCTGTCTCATCTATTTGGTTATTTCCATCGGTTCTAGACCTTAGACTGCAAAAGATTTTCAATCAAGATAAAAAAAAACAACCATTATTTTTAAAACTAGCACATTAGTTTGTCCAGTTATTTTGATACTCTGAGAATGGGGGACTATATATATAAAACTGGCTGTCATTCCTAAACAGTTCATGCAGTATTTTTGTTAAACTTAAAAAAAAGAAGAAGAAGCTGAAACTCTGCATTTCAATCACACAGTGACTGCTGATTTAAAATCCACTGCAGGACAACACTGCTAATTGCTTAGACATCATTTATTTTGGCCATGATAACCATGTAGTGAAACTCTGATACTGTCGGAACCCTAACTGAACAATTGTAATTTTAATATAGAACCTGCCTTTACAACGGCAACTGAAAAAAAAGAAACATTAAGTACCTTGATAAGTGATAACAGTCTCTTACATGCTTTAAACTTTCATAAATGCAACTACATGTTGAACTATGTAGAAAATCACAGAAGTCACAACACAGACTTCATAGATCAGATTTTGAAACGTTGGACTGATATCAGGCTATAAAATATCATGAAATGACACAAATGTGAAGACACATTGAAAAAAAAAAAAGAATGTTTGGAATATCTTTGACACAAAATCTATCGTTCTATTTATTTAGGAAAAAAGCTTTCAGCAATAGCAGACTAGATGGATCCATTAGCACTAATTTCCATCTCCGGATGTTTCCTTTTTTTATTTTTTATTTTTAACCTCTTGATATTTTATATAATTTTTATAATGACTGCCTCTGAAGTGAGTGTCCTCATGGTTTTATGTGACCCATGCCCAATACTGCTGTTGTACCATCCATACAAAAACCAAGCTAAAAACCAACTATCTTGAAATATGCTTTTGCTCAATTGAGTCCATTAATCCTGGAGGGACTGTGGAAGAATTTAACCGAACTGTTCTATTCTTGGCACTTTGCTCGGTGCGTCACTGCACAAGCAAAGGAGCTGAGCACAAGCGTGTGTGTACGAGTGTGTGTATTTCAACTATAAAAACTAAGCCCTGAAGGCAACGGCTCAAACCTGCTGCTGTCACAAATAAACAATGAGACTTGATTTGATGAAGTGACAATAACAGAGACGTTGTAAAACCACATTCAAAATAGCACAAACTTTCTTTATTACTTTTTTAGGACTGAAGGACAAAATGGGTAGTGACACACACAAGGAAACAAAGACCGTGTTCACATAATGGAACAGAATTGAAAGCTTGGGTCTGTATGATTCATAATTATATAACTACAGCAAAATCCCCGTGTTCGGCACATACACATGTGCACACCAGTAACTCGTGCCTGCTGTGTGTGTTCGGTGTATTCTGTTGCCAATGTCCTTGGACCCTTCCTGCAGGCTCCAGTCTCGTGAGATGGCAATGATCAGAAATGGAACGACATGCAAACTGATCCCACCATCTTGGCAGGCTGGTAATTAAATATCAGCTCTTGGCACACAAGTATGCAAATGAGGTTTGCCGTCTCGTGCTTTTGCGCATTTCACCCTGCCCAATCCCGCCCTCCAACAACACTGATCAGTAGAGAAGGCCCTGCTAGGCCCTTTTGTTGGCGACTGTTCGCAAAGATATTATTAACCTCATGTCTAAAGCAGATCCAGATCAGAGACACTCTGAGGCCCTCGGGTCAAGTGGCTGAATAGCCAGTGCTTATGTTTGGCCCTTACAGTATGAAGGAGAGGAACAAGAAGAAAGAACAGGAGGGGAACACAGATGCAGTTAGATGTGAGTTGGTGCAGGATGTGGGGGGAGGGGAATGTGGATGGGCTCATAAATAGCAAGGGATCATAATTGTGAAGATGTCAGAGGCCAAATTGATATTTTTTTTTCTATTGGCAGTGATAAGGCATGTGGGCAAAACATGGATAGGGGCTTATTAAAATTCCCATAAAGCCTATCATTGTGTAGCAGAGCAGAGGCCTTCTGTTAACATGCCAGTTTATGGACGTGTGGTGATTGTTCTTGTGCAGGCTCACTTAATATGGAAAGCGTGGGTTCTTCAAGTGGCTGTGGCCTTATTAACAATACCCTGCCTCATATATTTCTGTCTGATTACACATTCATCAACATTAAATTCTTATGTATAGGGTGAGGTCTTTTTTAAAATAGGGATACCGAGTGTAACACTTGTAACTGTTTGAAAGAAAAGCCACATGCAACATTTCACTAGTTCCTTTCATTTATACCTGATAAATCTGAATCACTCGCTTGCCACAACCACAAGCAGTCTGTAGTATGATTAGAGCTAAGAAGCTCCCAGTCACTGGCAGAGAGGGATTTATCAATCACCGAGTCTCTGGCTGTAGCTTCTTCTTTTCACTTAGACCCGCATGTGATGAAGAAAACAGCAGAGTAAATGGGGATGTAAGAGAATATCTGGAAAATATCTCGAGACAGACGAGAGGAGGATGATGAAAGCAAGTGGGAACAGCAAAAAAATAAGAAGGATTGCAGAGGAAAGAAAATGTGTTGAGAGAAGAATAGGTAAAAAGAACAGGAGACGGAAATAGCCTTAGAGGAAAATCATTAAAAGAAGCTATTTACAGAGGCTGTTAAACCAAACACAACAATGATTTGAGGCATTAATTTGAGGTAGATGTAGTCAACATGCAATAATCCACACATGAACCTAGTACAGATGTAAAACACCACAGCTGTTATTGCTAACATCCAATTAATTATCTCAATGTCTTTCTCTTAGTTAGCTTCAACTCATATATATGAAATCTGATTAATTTCAAAGAACATTCAACACATATGGAGTGGAAACCATGCATAACTGATCTGCAATATGCTGTGTATAATGAGTAAGAAAGCGGTCATGATACAAGCCAATTGTTGCATATGACAAAGATTTAATCCTCTGCTGATAAGAAAGACAAAAAGCCCTCGTCTTTTCTACTTGTAGCTAAATAATCTTTCATTCACGCACCTTTTCCCTGACTTCTATCTCAACTTGCTCAAGATCCACAGCGCACAGGATGCACTCAGTAGAGGCAACGGCATAGAAGATAATACGTTTTGATCACAAAAGCTCAAATGTATTCTTCAACCTTGTCACGCTCAACTTATTGAATGCCTCCCCAGATAAGTCTGTCCAAAAGATAAAAGGGAAATGTTCAGACGCATTAATGATTACTTACTAATGACTGATCAAACAAAACATGCTGCCACTAGTAAGTACTGCTCTAATGAAGTGTGCTGAATACTAAACAATCGATAACATGGAGCCCAGTGTCTGTTAGGTCTGAGATATATACTTCTTTCTTTTCAAGCTCCTTTAAAATGAACTAGTGTATGCAATATACAGCACAAAAGTCAACAACAGGACAAAAAGTCTTGAGCCATACTTCTTCTTTATATTTTGAGAAATAGGTACAACAGGTAGAAAAAGGTACAATTTATTGAAACATGTGCAAATACATGGAAATATAGCCTATAAATCAAAAACTGAGTTTGCACAATTCTAATGAGGTTGAAATTGATATTTTCTATGACCAACTTTAATCTTTAACACAGTCTGAGATTTTCTTGTGATTCTTTTTAGGTTACAGGATTTATTCTTCAGGCTTCTGAAGGATATTCACAGCTCGTGTTTGGATGTTGGCTGCCTTTTGCTGCGGTCTCTGTCAAGACGATGCTACACAACTACAATAATGCTGAATTACACACTCTGGGGAGACCAGTCCATGACTGACAGTGTTCAGCTACATGTTTTTCCATCCTGGTAGTCTAGTATAGTACAGTCTGGTTCTTGTGTAATTTGGCATACCAGCCACTTGATCATAATTATCATTGTGTCTTTTCTTATGTCTTAAGAACATGACTTTTCAAGTAAAGGTAATCTGCTCTTGATAGTTACCTCTTTTGTCCTCCAATTGTCCAATTTCCTCACATTTTGTACGGACACACTGCAAACAATGCTGTGATTTGCTGGGTTTATAGTTGATAGCTGTTTGGGATTTATCTTATCTTCTAAACATAGTATTTTATGTCAAACTGTGATATCTTTGAAATTATGTGTCTCTGTGACAGACAGCCTACCTTTTTTAAGCCCCCCCTCCACCCAAACAAAACAAAACAACAAAACAAAACTCCTTCCTCTGAAAATACCCAGGTACACAGAAAAAGGAGACAGTGTTGAAATATAAACTCCCAAAGACCTTAATATAGGCTGGAGAACTATTGCTCAAGAATGGAATACAGACTATAATAGCTAAAAGTTAAATGAATTGAAATGCCCTTTCAAAGACTTAAACTTTTGACCAGAGATACTGTACACCATATGTCACAAACCACCTTATATAATAAATCAATGCACCTACTCTGTATTTTTGTCTCTTCTGCCTGATACAGTCTCTCTAACCATTGTTGACATTTGGCTCAAAGTATATTGATTCTTGCAGGGAAGTGAAGCACATATACACAGTGAATTCAAGCGTGGGGTGTGGTGCACAATGGGAACAAACTGGAGCAAGTGAATGTTTTTAACATTGAGACTTCTCATTTAAAACACACAGTCTCATCAGTCATGAAAAAGAAAAGCACAGCTAAAAGTGCATTTACCACCAAAATATGTCATACCTATTCATCCAAACCATATTGTAAACTACACTGTACACAGCAGCTGAGATCCCTCAGAGAAAAATATAAAGTACAGTAGATAAATACCTCAAAGGACAAATTATGAAAGTTCCTGACTTCATCACTAAAACTTTACAAGCTTTGAAAAGTGAAAATATTTCATGGCCAGCAGTTTGAGAAAAGAAAAGAAAAATCTACTAAATTCTTATTAAACTTCACCTCTGTTTGACTCATTTAGTTGACTACAGAGTATCTCTGCAATTGTACGGGCTTGCAGTTCAGTTGACTCCAGATTGCTAAATATGTATAAGAAGATCTTGAATAATGTAATCAAATGTGATATATTCACTGTGGTGGTGGAGCTCCCATTCCAAACACACAGCACCAATCTTTGAAGTAAATCCAGTGCTATGATATGTAAAAAAAAAAAAATTCATAGCTTTAGGGGATTTATTATGTCAACTGAATGTGAATGCATGCATTTTGTTAAGTTAAAATAAGGAGTCATAGATGAAGGTTTCCATCAGTGGAATTTCAATTTTGCTCCCTACTGGGCCCAAGTATTTGGGAAGTCTATATTTTTAAGATTTAAATTTTAAGACATAAGCTACCAGTTGCTAATGGGTTTTATTAGCGTAATGTTACCATTAAATTTTTAAAGAGTTAGAACAAAATGCACACCGTAAAGAAGTTTTATAAGAAAGAAGAAAAAAACAAAGCAGTGCAGAGTCGTTTAATTGGTATTGTGTTGTGCATAAGCCTTGAGAAACCCATCATTTCTGTTTTGCTAGGGAAATGGGAAATAAGTCTAACAATTTATTGCAAAATGAGTAAAAATGTATTGAAATGCACTATATACTGTATGTCAATAAAAAAAGGAAGAAAAAAAAAAGAAATGCACTATATAAAGCAAAAACCCTAAAAACTTAACTTTGTACAATTCTAAAAAGCATGAAAATCAATACTTGGTGTGATTTTGAATCTTATCCTTTCAACATTTCTTATCATTTCTTTAAGTAGTCTTAAAGCAAAAGTTCTCCAGAGCTCTTCAAGGACATTTTAAAGCTTTTCTTTGACTGCTGGCTGCCTTTTGTTCTGTTCTCTGCCAACATAATCCCACAATGACAATAGTTCAATAATGTTGAGCTCTAGTCTCTGTGGAGGCCAATCCATGACTGAGCATAACTGATATATTGACTGATATATCTGCATTTATAATAGCTGATAATAAAAAAAGAAATGGGAGAAGCAACCTTAGATCATGTTATGTTGAGTATTAATATTACATAGTGTTTCCAACAGAAGGTACTCTGCAACGTCCCTGTTGGCAACACACATGTTTTTGGAATGCTGCAAATATGAGAAACAACCGAGTCAGACAGAGTGTAAATAAATAATCCACGTCTTGCTGTGACAATGAAGTTCATTTTTAAACTGCACTGTCATGTTGTCTTATCTTGGACTCATACATAATTATATATAACAAAAGTCTGACAAATCTGTTTATGTTTCATCTGAAAGAAATATTGTATTTTTAAATAAGAAGCACTCCAAGAGTCCAAACCTCTGCCAAAGGCAACTCAGTCTCCTGGCAGTATTTATTTTTAAGGGAAGAGTATTTTATATATATTCATTTAATTTTCTTTGTTCTTTTAAAACTTACTTTAAGAAGTTTGTAGTGCAGTGAAAGGTCAAGTGCAAGCTATCATGTTTACAGATGGACACACAGAACGCACATCAGAAACACAACATCCTAGGTGAAGGTATAATCACCAAATATCAATATCTGTCTTGAAAATTCTATTTGTGTGTGTGTGTTTTTTAATACCAAGGTGTTTAGGTCTTTTTTTTTCTGAAACCACAGTGCCTGCTTCTCATGTCAGCAGCAGGACTTTCTGCACAATGGCAGTAGCAAGATGTGCACCTATGCTCCACTGTTAAACTCCTGGCACACACATGTAGAGTTAGCCAGCGTTCAACCCTAAAACGTGTAACCAAGCTTTTCTCAAAGTGGAGAAAGGAAAGAAAAGCCACTGCGGGGCTGGAGGCAAGTGTCAAGCAGATCATTTCCACAGGTCCACCGAGTAGCTACCTTCCAAAAAACACGTAGCTCCAACCTCAGTGAGTAAAAGCCATGTTTGCCCTAATGGTACATTTTTTCATTTGACAGACACTGCAAGACATACAAGATAAAGCTCTAAGGTAGCCCTGTGACATCCTCATTTCCCCACATTCACCACCACTTTTTGCTACAAATGTTACCGCTTTAATTAACATGTATTCTATCAAAGAAACTCCGTGCCCCCTGGATATCAAACTTTATTACTTTTTTAAAAAGCATAGACAGAGGGGGAAAAAAGTAAATCTGCTGTCAGTCCTCTACGATAGAACAAACACGGAGAGTAAGTAAGAGTGTGAAGAGAGATCATTGGGAAATATGCAAATGTAGATATGAATACAGATCAGGCTTCTCAGTAGGAGATGAATACATTTACCTCTCATCTACATGCCGATGAAACACAATAAGAAGCATTTTTGGGGCTTCAGTACTGTAGAACAATTAAAGCTGTCAAAAAACCTACATGGTCAGATGTTATGAAATGAAATGAAAAAACATAATCAAAGGCAAACAGATGTACACAATGTCTATTAAAATCATTTTCTTGACAATTTCATTCTACCTAATGAAATCATAGATTATTATGTGGCCTCCAAAGGGACAGTTAACCCTGATGCATTTCTATAAGTGGTTACTGTAAAAACATGCACGTGCACGCGTCTCAGGTCAGGATAAGACCCATGCATTTATTGTCTAAGGATCTTCCACTTCTAGCTACAGGTCCTTCGACATTAAATGCACGGGTCTTATGATTAGCAGCTTAAATAAAAGCCACATATATAAGAATAACTACATATACACTGAGTGTAGTGCACACATTAAAATGGAACTGCTAGTGTCAGTGTGTACACTGTATATAAAAATGTCTCTCTGCTGTTTCATCTTATTTCAGAGGATTGTATGAGTCCCATTGGATAAATAAGTCTTCCTTTTAAGCTCTACTTACACTCACCAGAGGCCTGTTTTATCACAAACAACATTTCTTTTTATTTCGCCCCCTTCACATTATTTTTCTTCTTTTTTCAAACTTGTGGTTCCAGGCAACCATTGCCAGTCTCCCTAGTCCTTTTTCAGACATGGGATACAGAAGATTGCTGGCTTCGTTAATCTGTTTAAGTGATAGTCAGACATAGTTCACTTTTATTCTAATGTTCCTTATGGTTTTATCCAGATATACACACAACAGTGATAAGGAGTGTTATATTACACGTGTGATTTTTGTCATTGCTGCAAAAGACTCATTCAAATCTTGCAACAAGTTCTGCCTTCACTGATTCTAATCAAGAGCGCTGATTCTCTCACTAAAATGAGTGTCTTTGTGTGCTTGTGCCACATTGCCACAGCAGATGCTGCGCGCCAATCACGCACACACGATCTGGATTAAGAACAGAGGAAATGCATCAAAAACAAATGTCTTATTTTTTTGCAAAGTAGAAACAGAGCTGAGTAGATGCAAGAAACATTCAGTCTAAAGCAAACCTTTCAGTTCAGACTTGTTCCCTGTTAAAAGTGTTACTACGGGTAAATGTTACTAGCCTTGACCTGGTAAGGGTCATCACAATTTTTGTAACATTACTGTAGATCTGAAATTAAACTGTAAGGTTTACAGAATGCCTTAAAGGGTTTCCTGGCTTACAACACAATTAAAATGAGTAATCTATGATAATTTAAGGTCAAAATGAAATAAAGAGTCATGAGATAACTGTTTTTAAAAAAATTGGTGCTATATAAATAAAATTTTACTTAATTTAATTCGATTGAGAGCATGGCACAACTGTCCTCAGGCTTCCTTCAAGCATCAGCAGAGTAGTCACAGGGAGGTTTATAGTGGACTGAGTGCTCCCCTAACCCCTGTGGCATGAACTCACTATATCTTTTTAATGAGACTCTCAGTGTTACAGGGCTCCAGGCTGGTGGCTGGAGGGGATGGAGTTTTCCAGGCATTCACCTGACATATGCGTAGTGATGGCTTTGGAAGGTGCACTGACACTAGCCACTAGGTATCAAAAGAGTCCCTTTGAACCAACACAGCACGTTCTATTTCCATTCATGTCAACCTGGCAAAGCTTCTGGAGTATATATCACATTTAATCCCAACTAGCTCCAGGGATTTTATTCATGAACCAGTTTACATCTATAAGTCTTCATACAGTACATCAAAGCAATGTATATTTGTAAATGTAAAAAGTTCATCAGAATCCTATTTTTATCTGTGACGTGTCTATATAAGTAACTGAAATCAAAAGTTTGGTTTTTTGATTTTTTGTTTTTTTTGCATGCTTACAGCCTAAAGTCTGACCTCAATCTGTCAGGTTGATGTAAAATCTATATTCATTTCTCTTCATCTGATCACATACATTTATGCTAAACCCTGTGGGTTTACCAGTCTTTTATCTGGAATAGAATTATTAAAGAAGCAATCATATGAATTATTAACCAAGTTTCACGTGGTACTGCATGACACTAAGCAGAAAAGGTCTTGCAGTTAGGCTGTGTGACTTCAGATAAAAGAACTGAGCGAAACAAAAGTTACATTAACAGGAAATCAAACAGTTGTTCAAGTGATTACGCCTTTGGCCACAGGGTGTTACTGCGACAATTTTACTTTTTCTAATACAGCCGGCACCTGCTGGTAGCCAACATAAGATAACTGTGGCACAAGTGTGAGCATTCTGAAATGTCTGTCATACTTTTTTTGTTTTTTAAGTTGTCATGATTAATTCATTTGTTGTTTGTGTTACTGATAAAAAATTTAGTTCAGTCATAGAAACATCAGTTATACCAGATAAACAAGATGAGTAACTGCTGTGCTTTATTGAAAAGACAGCATACACGTAGTAATATAGTGTATGCTGCACACAAGTCACTTTAATCACTAACTTGTTAATGTGGGTTTTACATTATAGGTTAAGAAAGCTGTACTGTACAAGCCATGTCACAGAAAAAGCATAATGAA
>NW_005187453.1:2451383-2535030 GCF_000239375.1 Pundamilia nyererei
AAAAATAATTTTTGCAGCAAAGATGACAACATATGTCAATTGGGGCTGTATACATTTTGGTCAAAAAGATAATTCTTTATTATCTTTATTTGTCTATTTAGACAAAAAAAACCCCAAACAAACCCCAAAACAAAACCTACCTACCACCTAACAGAAAGCACAAACTAAGTTTGCTATTTTCTGAGACTCACGTAAACATAATGCTGTGTTTCTGGGTGTCAGAACTTAAAGGGACGTGGAAATAAAAGCAAAGTGGTAAAATTTGTTTTTAAGCATCATGTTTAAGTGCTGCGTGACAAAGGTTGCTCTGTAAGAGCAGATTCAGTGCTGATTTGTTGTCATCTTGGAGCGCAGTTTTTGGGTGAGTGCTAAGCCAAGCAGCTGGGTGAGAGAAAACACATCACTCTTGAGAAAAGATGGTTGTTGCTTGGGTCGCCCATATGCCTCAGCATCTGTGAGTGACGATGAATGCTTTTGTGTAAGGGAAAATAATCCCAAAGCCCAATTCTTCTCTTTTTTGTAAACACTTTAAAAGTGTGTCTCTAAATGTGGATTACTTGCGTTGTACTTAGGTTTTGTTTTGTTTTTTTAAATATTGATTTTCAACATAATAATTATGTGCTGAAAAAATGTGGTTTGTTTGATTCCAGTCTGTTCAAACACTTCTCTCAAAAGTCCAAGGTTACTTCACAGCTGTCCTGCTGTTCTCCCCTTCGGCTTTACCATGAGTCATCACATGCAATTATGCCCTTGTGCAAAGGCTTTGTGGTTCAAGTAGGCAGATGTGGTTCTTTTAAATCTGTTCTACACAGTTGTAACCACTGCAAACTAAAGTACAGATTAAAAAAGGACGAAAAAACAAAAAACTTCATAGGAGTAAAGCAGTGGGGCAAAATACCAAAACAATAGGGTCAAAGACTAAAGCATGTAGAGCTCAGAGGAACTGCAAAACCACAGGATAACTCTCTCTGGGTTTTGTAAGACTCTTTTCACAATAAATTGAATTAAAAATTGTTGTTATAGTATCTGCTGCACTGTGGGAAATATTGATTATATCTGCTTTGTAAAAACAAAATCAACTGGGCTTGAAACACATTATCTATTGAATGAGGACTGCTCTGTTGACTAAAATATCAATATTCACTTGTTCAAAAACCTTGGGAAAGTTACATGGGAGATTAAACTATTTGCTGAAAGTGAAACAGCAAAGTTTAAAACTTTATGACCTGGAGGAGTTGAAGGAACAAGTGTTTTTTTTAAATTTTTTATTTTTTACCTACTTTCACATTTACATCTGGCATTCACCCTGTTATGTGAAATGACTTAATTCTTCATGGTAGAGATTTAACAAGGTGTAGGAAACATTCTTCAAAGATTGGCAGCTTCATATCCGCTGCCAATCTCCCATTCCACTACATCCCAAAGGTAACACTCTCGTCATGTTCAACAAACATCAGAGATGATCTGACGTTTGCGACATGGTGCATTATGCTAGTGGAAATAGCTATCAAATAATACAATGTACACTCTAGCCATAAAGGCATGAATGTGATCAGTAACAATTCTCAGGAAGGCTGTAGTGTTTAAACTATATTCAGCCAGTAGTAAGGAACCAAAAGTGTGCCAAAAAGCATCTAAGCCCCTATTACAACACCACCAATATGCAGGATGGATGCAAGTGTTGATGTTTATAACCCACTCTTAGCTTACTACCCAAATGTAATATTTTGCACGATATTATACATTTTTATACTTTTATATAGATATTTTTTTATTATAAGTTTAGTAAGATGCACAGTCGGGGGGGGGGGGGGACTTTTTAGCCGGAAAAAACATTTCACTGTGTGTTGTACTAGTTATAACTACATGTGACAAATAAATAAAGAATTGAGAATTGAATTGAAATGTTGCAGCAGAAATTCAAACTTAACAGACCAGCCAACAGTTTTCCAACCTGCTTTTGTCCAAATTAGAGAACCGGGGCCTTGGTTTTCTTTTCTTAGCTGACACAAATGGCACATGTAACAAAACTGACACTTCAAACCTGCCACTGCAGCTGCATCTACCTGTTTGTTAAACAGTCTACAGTACTGTGCAAAAATCTTGACCCCTCATTTTATTTAGCTTCCAAAGAATCAGACTTCCTTGTGATTTTTTAAATTGGTTTTGAGACAGGACTTGAGAGATGTACCTCATTCCACCAGAAATGGTCTCAGTGAAAGGGTGGTTGTCAAATAGCTATTCTTAAGGAGGTTCAGGAGAGTGACTGTACAGCCATCTGTAAAACATGGTGGCGGCTCTGTCATAGATTGGGGCTAAATTTCAGCCAGTGGTAGAATGTATTTGATTGGCAATGGCTTCATTTTTCAGAATGACAATGACAAATAGCAAATAGCAGTCATCATCCAAAAAGAGCTTTGAATGTCCTTTAAGAAGCCTGGAGAACTATTCCTGAAGAGCACCAAAAGAAATGGCAGCAAAGTTTGTCTCAGAAAGTTCACTATGGTGAAGAATAAAGGTGGTCAAACCAAATACTGACTCTAACTCTCATTAGAATTGAAAAAAAAACAACAACTCTATTTTTACCTTATATGTAGTATTTTCATGTGTTTTTGCACGTTTCAATGAATTGCTGGACCTATTTTTCCTTGCAAAATAAGAAAAAATCAAAGGTGACTCAAGGCTATTTGCACAGTCCTCTATGCTCCCAAAATAAGGTAATAATGCTTTTCTGGACAGCATGTGAGAGATTTGCTAAAACAATTCAATATTAAACTGTAATCCAAGAGCAAAGATCTAATCCCCTGGCACTACATATTTGTAACATAAAACAAATCAAACCAGTATTCAAATGATTGGGATTCATAAATTAGTCCATGTAGTATAAGAAAGGGGATGAGAAATAGCCATTAAGGGTCAAGTTAAACATCTTAACTAAGATTTAGATAAATAATGTATCTTCAACACTCATTTGAGAAAAAAGTCATCTGTATTATGAGCATGATTTCAAATTCATTTAATGCAACTTTAGTTTAGCATTTTATGACACCAAAGTTCGTTAGCCCATATGGTCAGGTCAAGGAGAAAAGCCGAGGGAGTGCCAGGCTCGGCAGAAAAAGATAGGGTTCACTCTTGGCAGACTGTATGAAATTATGAATAAATAACCCAACATGCTGTTAGCCTGGAGATAAAACACACAACATTATCTTTCTACCCCACCCCCTGAAAAAATAATAAAAAATTAAATAAAAAAAGTAATGCCAAAAACAGATGGCTGCGCCTTCCTGTATGTCTCAGGCCTTTCCATCTCAGAGAACCATTGGCTCGTGCCTGAATTACTTGCACATGCAATACACAAGTGTGCTCTCACCTACAAATACACTGAATATCTTTCTCTCAAGCACACAGGCATGTTCTTTCATGGCCCTTCTCTTGTTTCCTGCCCAACAATTCTCCCATTCCCCCCCCTCAGTATCTCCGCTCTCCAAAAACCCTCGCTAATAAATATTAATGCTGACTTCCATGTGGTGGGACAGGGCTTACTCACAACCAAATGATCCTCACACAGAATAATGAAGCTGCTGGGATCCAGGTGAGAGGACGGAGGGAGGCTTATGTAACTCAGTGCCATGTCAGGTAGGTTTCATCCATAATTTAACACTCGGAGAAGCAGATTGGAGATATAGAAGGAGACGTGAGGAATTAGCCCCATAACCTGGGAAAGACATGGAAATGGGGGAAGCAAATGTAATGAGAGAGCGAGCCCGCAAGAGATTTAATGCAGCTCTGCAGCCAAGTTTTGGGTGTGTGATAAATGTGATCAAGTTGCGAATACATCATGCATATACCTGCTGAGAGCATCATACCATTACTACAAGCAAACTGCAGGATTTTTTGTTTATTTGCTGGTTCAGTAATATCGCTGTGGAGCAAAAGCCATTCCATGTGTAGGAATGATCAATGTAAAAACATCAGCAAACAACTGTCCATCACAGGAGATCTCATAACTCACAAAATTCAAAGAATATTGGTTTGCCTTGTCTGCAAGTATCCCCTGTTGACACATATAAACAAGACAAATGGCTGTGACAGGCAATTTGACAGACACAGCAGTTGACAGCTTCACATTTTTTGGAGATCAATTTGCCACATGCAGTGCAGCTATACATGGGCCAAACGATCAGTGAGGGACAAGAAACAACAAGGTTATTGATCTAGGTGACCTCTGAACTGTATATTTTGTCCTGGATATGATCACCCTCTGCAGAGTAAGAAAGCTATGGTTAAGCTTATCAAACCTTTGGCTGAACAGCAATTGTGCTGTAGCCTCTTTTAAAGATTTATATTGATATCGTACTTGATGTCACATGACATCTAATACAAAACAACTTCTATCTCCAAGTTTATAAATACACATATTCATAGAGCACTGTTTCCTCAAAATAATACTTTGCTTTCTTGAAATAATGTGAAATTATATACAATAGAAATTAAGTTAAATTAAATTAAAGATTACTAAACTAATTAAACATAGACGGACGTTTATTTGTTTGCATGGGTCTGCGAGGGTGTATATTTAAAGGACACTTGATATGCACGTACACGCCATAATTGCCATGGAAATGTAGACATAAATATTCATAACACCCCTTCTGTCTGCATGCATACAGGTACCATTAAGTGGGTGGCTATGCATGCATAATGCATCTATATCCTTGTTTGTCTGCATGTGTTTGCCCTTGGATCAAACATTCTTGCCAGTAGAGAGCACATGCAGAGGTGAGTCGAGAGCCACAGTTGCAGCAGGGCCAAGGGCCAAGCTGGAGCCAGATTGATAAGAGGGCCCCTATAGAGCCCCCAGAGGGCCACTAATGGAGCTGTCATCATGCAACGTCCTTGCTGTGCAACAGCCTCCTCTGCTGTCACACAGATATCACTTATACATCACACACATGAACACGCATACTGTTTACTGGTCTTGACGATTCAGCAGTTTGTCCTCAGCTGCAGTCAGTACTGGAGATCTTTCAAAGGCACAGCTGCGTCAGACAGCCAAAACACTGTCATCTCGGCAGGATGCGAGAGTACAGGGGCGTTTAAAGGCAAACATAGCTGTTTAAATTTTACATTATGCATTCAGGGCTTTGACCTCAGAAATCTGAAAAGGTCATAAGAGACAGTACAACAAAGAGATTTGGTAAACCACAAAGCATTTTACAGGGTGTTACACATGTCACAACCAGTTTAAAAAAAAATCTGTGACTGCCTTGTAGGGAAACATTTGAATTTTCCCTGTGATATAAGTCGTTGCTTCTGCAGGAGCAGTAGCAGTTTTGGAAATAAAGTGCAAAGACATTTTCTCTGTATTTCATATAAACGTAACAGTGGAGAAAATGGCTTAAACCCATCACTTATATAACTAACTTTTACTATGTGAAAGAGATCCAAAATCAAAAAAGGAGGTTGTTTGGTTTAACCTACAGCCTTACTGCTAAACATTAAATCCTTGCATCTTTTCAATGCCATGCAAAAGCCTGAGGATTTTATATAAGGTCATTTTCACTACTTCAGCAACTTGTTTTAAACATGAAGACAAAACAGATCTCTTTTCTAGTGATTGTGCAACTGCATTTGTATCTGACCTTTCAAGTTTTATTAATGTCCTTATTTTGACTTTTTTTTTTTATCTATCATTGTGTCATATTAGTTAGAGAACGTCCAATAGTCCTAGAGGAGAAGAGATACGAGTAACTAAAGTGAAACGAAACTGAGTCTAGGCAAAAAACAATCTGCATTAGCCTTTCCTGAGGAGAGGATCTACTGTTTCTCCATCAGCCAGTCTCTCTTTGGCTCATTCCTTTAGGTGTTACCAACCAGGCTCAGGAATGTCACTGACACTAATCTTAGCTTAAGAAAAGAGCATTTAGCAGTGGTATAAACTCTAAAGGAAGTTGGGGATATGTTAATGGCATGGGCAGCCCTGCAGGTTGGCAAGCAAGATATTCTGATTATTCAAATTAGTCTTAAATATCAGCGAATACCTACAGTACATAATAGACCATATCAAGATGTTTACAAAGTCATACTATGGTTGTGTATTTAGACTTTTCACATCAATGAATTTCATTCTTGCTTTAGGCTTGATAGCAGAAATGATGACGTTAAAAACATGCAGCAAATGCACACAGAAATATTTTTTTTCTTGTTCAAAATTCTGTTAATTGAACACTGACACCTTGCTAGCCCTGAGTTGGACCCCTTCGTCCACTCAAAATTGACTTAATTCTTCAGAGCATCGACTGAATATGTTGGAAATATTCCTCTAATATTTTGGCCCATGTTGACATGCTAGCATCATGCAGTGTTGCAGATGATGGGAATTTCCCGTTCCACTACATCTGCTCTACAGTATTGAGACCTGGTGACTGAGGAGGCCATTTGGGTACACAGAACTCTTGTTGTGTTCAAGAAATGAGTTTGAGATAATAATATACATGTATAGGCTACC
Source organism: Pundamilia nyererei (assembly GCF_000239375.1). Taxonomy (NCBI): domain Eukaryota; kingdom Metazoa; phylum Chordata; class Actinopteri; order Cichliformes; family Cichlidae; genus Pundamilia; species Pundamilia nyererei. Next base: position 2,457,892 of record NW_005187453.1, read on the forward strand.
TACTAAGCCATCTTAGAGCCATAGCAGACCAATGACCTTAAAGAGACTCTACAAGAGAGACCGTCTGAAGAAGAAAGCAATAGTTCCCACTTTGTTCATTGTATCGCTTCCAAACATTAGCTAGTAGCTGTCAAAAGATATTAGGCAAATGTCAAGAAACACTTTAAACAGCAGAAGTACATTATGTCCAACATGGACGTTTCTGCTCCACCTGCTCTGAAACATCTTAATAAAGCACATATCCATTCTTTACTTAGTTAAAATAACAGATACTGACAGTCTGTAGCTATATGCTATGACCTGCATTTTGTATATGCATAACACTGACATTTGTGCAAGAGGCAAAGTTGCTTTTTTCTATTTATCTTGCATCATAACCTTCACAACAAGAATCAGTGAAGTTTCATCAAATCAAATGTTGTATGTAAAGGTCATTAAATGCATAACAGGCTAAAAATAATCACTCTAGAAAACACGATAGCACCCAGTCTATTATCTGCAGTAACCGTGACCTGAAAAGAAGTGTGAACAATACTCAAAGAAAACATAGAACCAATAACAGGCTGTGGTTGCATCCAAAACACATAAAGTGAGTCAGTCCAAGGTTGACTGGGAGAAAGAGAGCAAAATTGGTATCCTGCAGATGCACTCCAAATGTCAGGTCTGGTAAGAAGAAGTCAAGGCTGCCTTGACAGAGCAATATAATTGAACCCAATTTCATGACTCAACTAGATATATCTGCTCTTTTTCCTTCCGAGTGAGTGGAAGTATCTGCCACTGTCATTTTTAGAGGGGGGAGGAAATGAGCCATGGAAAAGATGGATTTGAAGATGGGATGGTGTGCGTGCGTGTGCGTGACAGAGAGAGAGAGAGAGATAATGCATATTAGCATCAAAGAAAGCAACCGGCTCTGTAAATCTGTCGGTAGAATATGTATGACTCATGTGATCTATACATGAGCTATACTCTTAAAAAACGTACATGTGTGAATGTGTCATAGCGAGTACAGAAAGTGTCTCGTCATTCATGAAGCTCTGTCATCGCTGGCGTAAGGCTTGGGTGTCACCCGTCACTTTCCTTGTCATGTCAGCCATGATACTGCCAGTGCATCAATCACCAATCTCCAGGCTGCTTCTGGGTGCCAAGGCAACAGGGGAAGATGACACTGGAAGTAATGCATATCTCTCTTGAAAGTGCTGAAGGTTTGGTGAGCTTTTAAGCATTCAACACATACAAAAGAAGATGTACAAGAAGTTGTGCACACATCCAAGCACTCACACAATGGTGTGTTTATGTGTTAGACACAGAAGAACAACAAGTAAACCTGGAAGCGAGTGGGCATGTGCTGACACTTGACTGACAGTTCAGTCATGAAACATCCAGGTGGATGCAGTACTGAAGAAAACATCTGGAAAGGAGGTAGGTCAGACTATGAAGTATTGTTCAGGGCTATGACACCTTTAATAAAAGAAACCCACAAAGCCCTCAACTCTTCATGTGAAACAAAACAACTACTGCCTGTTGTCAGTCTTCTAACTGTCTGACCTCTTGCGGCTTCTTTTATTTCACAGTACAGACTGCAAAAAGACAGATGAGGTATTGATCACAGGCTCTTGGCAAAGCTGTATCTCTGTGTTGAAAAACAAACTGAAAGGGAAAGAAATATTAGGAGGGGAGGTAGAAGAAAAGGGGGATGCTAGGAATAAGACGGGAAGGAAGACCATTAAAAAGAGGATGGCAGGAAGGAAAAAATGATGGCGAAAGCAGCATGGAAAAATCTGATAAGTGCAGGCGGTGTACGCTGGTGCTCTCCTCCTAGCAGGACTCGGAGAATAGCCGGCCTCCCACCTGGCTCCCATTGACTGACCAACAGGGAATCCCTTTTACAGTTGCTGCCTTGCTGGCTGTGGATATGGACTTGACACAACAGACCCGTGGGAGATTATTGGCTGCACTCCCCTTCAATAACCGCTACCCATCTCCCTCTAGCTCGTCTCCATCAATCAGCTCTGTTGTCCGAGTTTGTGGTTTTCCCTTGTTTGTTTGTTCTGGCCTCTCCCTCTTGCCTTCCATTTATGTTCTCCCTTTCTTTTTCCCCACATATTCTCTCTATCTTCACTAACACATTTCAGGCTCCCCTACCTGATTTTCTGTAGCTTCTCTTCTTTCTGAACCTTCTTTTCATCTCCCCTTGCAGCCTGAGCTTTCATACCCTATTCAATCTCTTCGTCTTCAGCCTCTTCTTTTCATCTCTCCATCACTGCATCTGCTGGTCCTATCCACAGAAAAAGATTCTATAAAGCTAAGTACTTGCTGCTAGAGACAGTGGCCCTTAAAAGAACTGACCTGTTCATTCATTCATTCATTTATTCCCTGTTCCCTAAATTTAATAGAAAAGAGAGTAGAACATCATATTTTTTATGACTACTTCAAACATGTACAGATATTCAAACATAAATTGTGAATAGACTTCCTGCTACTCAGGATTTAGATGGCACAGAAGCTGGAAATTTAGTTTTTATAGAATTATTATGCGGTTTTGGGCAAAATTATCAAGCCACAACATTTCATTTTTAGTCATTTTCAGTCGAGTCCCTGCATCTAACCCTTGTTTGAGCCACTCAGCACTGACTTATGAATCATTTAAGCATATAAAAGGCAGCTAACTCAGGGGACGAACCAGTGTTGAGTCTCAACATAACATAACTTAGCAAAGTTATCTTTAGGCACTTTATTAATAACTGTCTATCACAAATACGCCATTTGTTCCATCCATTCCATTTTATTGCACCAACAAGGTGATTCCTGATAACCTTGCATATCTTGACTACATGTGTAGTGCAAACAAAAAACATGAAGAAACTGAACAAGTGAAGCAAAAAAGAAAAAGGCCTAAAAACTATCAACAGCAGATGAACAGTACCTGATGGTCAAGTCCTAAAGAAATAGCAAAAAGACATGTGGGGTTAATCTGGCCCTCCCCAAAGCCCCATCAGAAATGGCTTCAATGGAAAGATACTGGTTAATTTTTCAGTATGAATATGATCCCAAATACAATGCAGTAAAAGCACACCTGGAAAGAAAAATCACACAGTGGAACACTTTCAGTGGATGGATTGATATTCCAAAGCCCGACCTCAGCATTACTACTCCCAAAGATTACTTAAAGTTCAAGCTGAATTGATAAATTAATGTGGTCATACTAAATATTGACTTTCGGTCATATTTTTATATGATAATATAAGAAATCAGGACTGGGCCTAGACTCTGGCATAGGGTAATGTCTGGCAGCTGCTGCATATCAGTCTCCCTGAAAAGGGTAGGCATATACCATTAAAACAGCATAAGGATATCTAATAGTGAAATAATCTTAACATCATGCCCTGTATTAACTGTTTCAGAGGTATGGCTACAAGTATTCCATATTTTTCGCATTGTCAAGAAACCCATTAAATAGTTTATGAAGTATGATATTGTCAGAGTTGGACAGCTGTCTGTCACTGAGTGACCAAACAGCTGTCTTGGTCTGTTTGCCTGCACAAAAACAAGTCACACTACAGGCACTTTCAGTTGGCAGGTTCCTCTAACACTTGGAGGGAAACCCCTCTTATTTGTTTGTCCAGACTGCAAGAACTAGGGATTATAAAAGTTATTAGATCTTTAATTTAGGGGCCTTCTTTTAGTTACTACTTCAGGGTAGGTGCACAAGAGACATGAGAGAAACCTATGAGCTGGGTAAGTAAACAGTGGATGCCCCAGATGTAAGCATATACTGTTATTGCACTGGCAACTGGCAATAAAAGATATCTGTGTAAACATCAGCTATGCAAGCAGCAGCGTGTAAGCTGAAGTAGAAACAAAACAGAAAAGGGATCATCGGTGAAGTCCGGTTGAGCCTGTATGTGATAGTTCTAGAGGAAACTCCCCAGTGGGCAGTTACCCTCAGGCGGTCCCTAGAACTCTTTGGTCTAAAACCACATTATTATATAACATAATCACATAACATAATCTCTGCTTTAAAGGTTTACTTGTCTGAACCCTCCCTTTTCCAAGCATCACCTTCCCCACAAGCCCCAGGCAGTCAATATCAATATTCAGCTACAAACTGTGCTGCACACAGCATTGAATCCCAAAAAAAAAGTAAATAAAACAGCATGCGAGACCAAATCATGCTCATTCAATGAAGTGAAACTAGGACAGATAGATCCCCACTTTATTTATTTATTTATTTTCCTGCAGTTTAATATATTTTACTGCGCCTGGTATAAAACTGCCGAGCTACTCTCCATCACTTGCAAATACAAGATTGAATTTTGGGGGAGAAAAGGGGAAGGGGGAGAGAGATAGAGAGAAAGATTGAGAGGTACAGAGAAAGAGCAGACAGTAGGTGGTGGTGGGTGAAACCAGTAAATCTGTGCGTGTAAGCGTACTGGCACAGGAAATGTCTGATTTCTTTTCATACGCCCGCCCTCTCCCCCTGCACATTTCTTAAGGGAATTGATATGTGAGGACAGACAGACTGAAAGAAAAGAGACCGAAAATGAAATAAGGAAACATTCAATCTGACAATATGAAGCCCATACTGCTGATATTCAATATTTCTTTAATGCTTTTAAAGTATTATCTTCAATCCCATTTCAAAGGCCCATCACAGAGACACAGAGGGCCAGTTTTTTCCTCACTCGCATTTCCCTTTAACTCTCCCTTTTTCTCCCTCTGCCCTCCTCTCTCTTTTTTCTGTCTGCTCTCTTTTTTACATGGCCAGATCACACGGTTCTGCATGTGATGTAATGAACCAGTCGGTACCAAAAACATCGAGCCAGGAATGTGTTTGGTGATCTGCCGAACCCACAGTAACATCCTTTCACTGTTTTGTTTTTTGTAGCAGTGCCCTTAGGTAGCAGAAATGAGATCTTATCCACCCTGTAATAAGGACTGACCAATCAAAGGCATAAAACGCCAGGTGTAAAAACACACTATTGTAAACACATGCTACCATATTGTCTTCCACTGTGACTCCTTGTTTCTTATTGCACATAATTACTTACACATATACAGTGTCATATGTGTGTTTTCTTCTTTCAGTTTTTCACTAACTAGAATAAAACATCTACCAAAAAGACAAACTCTTCAAAGTAGTCCAACAGAGGACAGGTTGTACCTAAGACCAAATCCATACGTAAAGAGAATTTTAAAACATCTAAATTCGAAAACATATAATAATAGCTATTATTTCTGTCTCTAGTAATTTGTATTTGGTGGTACGGCTCTTTTCTGGGATCAGCTTTCCATATGTGGAAAGCTGTGAGAGCAGCAGAGCAGCAAAACCTGAGCACAGAATATATCAGTCATCAATGACACCAGATTTAATAACAATTAACTGACAAAATAGGGTGTGAAAAAAAAGTGGCTTGCAAAGTGGCTTGCATGTACAGCTTAAGTAGGCAGCCTAGCTGATATGGGCTGGCAGTAAGATCAGCTGCTCTGTCAGGACTGCGACTTCCAGGGGTGTCCAAACTCCGGCCCGCGGGCCACCCGCAAGTAATTTTATAAATAGAATAGAATATGGCCCGCACTTCAACTTTTGCTTGAGTGTATTGCACTTCTTAGTTTTAACACCAGGGGGAGCTGCTGTTGATCAAGGCAGTTGCTCCACCAAAAAGGACAATCACAGAAGAAATTTACCCCCAAGTTACTAAACATGGCAGAACCAAAGGAGCGAAAGGTAGAAAGCGAGTGCAGAAAATTTCAGACAAAAGAATTCAAGGGGAAGTGTATCTGTTTGTTCTGCACTGAAACTGTGGCAATTATGAAAGAGTATAATGTACCACGTCATTATAAAACCAAACATCAGGCCTATGCATCCTACACTGGTGCTGAGCGAGAGCAGAAATTAAAGCAAATGGTAGCTGTCCTGCAGGGTCAGCAACAGTATTTTTTTGTGCTCAAATTGTCCAGGAAAAGGCTACAATAGCCAGCTTTGAGGTCGCCCAACTCATCGCAAGACATGGCAAGCCTTTTTCAAATGGAGACCTCATAAAACACGGCCTCGTTAAAGTCACCGAAATAATGTGCCCGGAAAAAGCGCAGGACTTCAACAACGTCAGCGTGTCCAGAAATACAGTTGTATGACGCATTGAAGACTCGTCGGCCAACATCAAACTGCAACTGTCTGATAAAGCTGTGCTTTTGATTTTTACTCCATCGCATGCGATGAGAGCACCGATGCCACAGACACCGCAAAGCTGCTAATTATTTTGCGGGGAGTGGACGAGAGCACGAGCGCTTTAGGTGAGTATATTCCACAGTACCTGTGTGTTAATAAGCATGCATGTGTAGGTACACATGCTTCAAATATCAATAATGCGCATCAATTATGTCACTACCCTGCTTTTGCGCACCACTTTCTTTATATACACAGCGCACGCACAAGTACACACAGCTGGATGGCCCGATTTACATACCCAGCGCAGCTGATACTCACCAGAATAATTTACTAAAATTATTAAGTCCAGTTCAGTCTGTTAATGTTGATAATTGTTTCAAACGGACGTTAATAGATATTTTGCTAAGCCTAATAACTTAAATAATAAACTTGAAATGTACCCGTCCTATTTTCCCCTTTATTGTTTTTTCTCTGTACCGTCAATCTTCTGTCTAAGAAGAAATCTGAGGCTGCTGTTCTGAGAATGAGCTACCAAAGCTTTTTCTGAATAAATCAATAAAGATCCATTTATGGAAAGCTGTTTTGTCTTTAATTATATTCAACAATATAACACACTTGACCACTTTTAAGTGATTTTTCCAACTTTAATACAGTAAAGTTAAGGTTATATACCTAATTTCTAGTAAATGGCCCAGCCCCTCCTATATTTTTATGTATGTGGCCCTCAGTGAAAAAAGTTTGGACACCCCTGGCGACTGCGGTTGACTTTTTAGGTGATTTAATTTAAGTTAGATTCACTTTTATTAATCAAAAAAGTAAAACTGATAAATTCTGAATTAAACTGAGTTAAATCATATTGATTTGTACTGCAGTACATTCATCTCTGAAGCATTTTTGCATTTGCAGTTCAATTTGTATTTACAGCAACAAGCCCAATGTTTCAATCAATGGTGTAAATGCGAACTGCAGAAGTAGAGGAGAGGTAGATTGAAATACCAGTGTAGTGGCTTGCCTCATCTGCTTTGCTGCCACATGGGTCTCAGTTTTTAGAATTAAAAATGAAGCATGCCAAATCACACCACCAGTCTCAATTTCTGAAGTCTCAACTCCTTCCAGTTTATTTCTGTTTCTTTAATAAACAAAAGCATGGAGCAAACACTTCCCACATGCTTGCTAAAATAAACTCTAGCTCTCCACTTCAATTTTTTTCAGCAGGTGATCATCTAATAAATAAAAACAATCCAACAGAAAAAGGAAGAGTGTCTGTCAAGTCTGCGATGTAACTTTTAAGGTCCTTCTCATTGGAAATATATTCCCATACAACTAAACTGCATTCCGAGTTAAAAACAGTGGTGGAGACTATGACACCACCATAATTATTGCAATGAACTTGAGATCTCATTGCTTTTGAAATGGACAAATGCTGTCTTTAAATTTACTTTGGTGCATTAAGATGACGCTAAAAGAGGCAATAACACAAAATCAGTCTAATATCAGCTTGCTATCAAGTTGGCAATTAGATACATTCTGTTTGTGATGATATGGCAATTACCCAAGATAAAGCAGCGGAAATTGGAAATCTGTTGCCATTTACATACATAGAACTTCACATTAATGACTTACATTCTCAGTCCAAACAGAACCTTATATTATTTGAATTTCAGAAATTCTTCCACAAATAGTGACATAGTCGCTGCAGGATGGAAATTTAATTGTGAAATGACATAAGAACTTGGCAACCAGAAGGCAACTACTTGACAACCGGCTCAGTTGAGTCCCTTAAGATTTTTGGCACAGGAAATAATTAGGAAACTTACTCAGCAGTCAAAAAGTTTGAGTATAAGTTTTGGGTCCGTTGACAAGGGTTTTTTTTTTTTCTGCAAAAGAGTAAAGAATTATCAGAGCACAAACCATATCAAAGCTTGTCTGAAGATGAATACAAATATTTAATTACAGCATACTAAAAACCATTGATCATACTGTGTCTAGGCTCTCTAACTCTAGCACAGAATTTTTAAACAGCTTGTCTTTGGAAGGTAAAACAACTGTAATCATTAAGGAAAAATATAAACTTTAATATATCTAAGGCAGAAAAAGACCAGTCAAATTTCATACAAATTACATATATTATTAGCATTAAGAATTTATATGTTACATTAGGCTTGGCAAAGTATATAAGTAATGAAAAACCCAATAAGAGTAAGTCATGACAGGTGAACAGAGGTAAAGGTTGTGGGCTATGCATGCGTTTCCCACTTCTGCATCTGTGGAGTCTGCACCACATCTCATCAGTATTCTGAATGAGTGTGTCCTGTTTCCATCAGACGCCTCATCCCCACCCCAAGCTCCCATTTCAATGATGCAAAGCATGTCTGTGTCCATGCACAGGAAAGTGCGCACGCATGGTGCATTACTTAAAAGTCAGCCTTGAGAGTAGTGGGGAAACTGCAAGACAAACTCAAAACAATGAGGAAGCAAAAAATAGCTTTAATTTGCACTGGAAACACTATTAAACGCATTTATTAAACGCTGTTGTTTTCCTTTTGTTTTCTTTAACATATTATGTTATGTTTTAAAAATGCAGCATGGCGAGAAAACCTGCAGATCATTGATTATAAATCTGTAACTGTAAGATTCAGCATGAGGATTATATAATGCAAACTCTAGTATGGTTTCCTGGAGTTTGTTGGGGAACTTTTTAAAAGGCATTGCACACAGAAATGTTCTATACATATGCTAATAACCCGTGCAAGGTAGAAAACAGCTGAGCTCAGCTTCAGAACTGGAAACAGCGATCGTCCAAAAAAGTATTATAAACTTAAACCAGTTATTTGCAAAACTGCTGCACTCTTTTAAAGTAAGAGAATATCTACATCAACAGTACCCAGATAATGGTTAACATAACTACTGTGGTTGTATCTGATAATGTGGGACTGGGAAATGTAGAGACTTGCTCTTGCAAATTAACCCTTAAACCCATGTACCATCACACTTTTTAAAAAGTAACTAAATAATCAATGTTAACAACTTCAGCCACTTAACAACCGAGAGCAATGCATATTTAATGTCTCCCATTAACAGGGTCTACAATGACATGACCGAAAAGAGGCCCGTCACACAGAGAACAGGGCTGTGTAATTAGAATCGATAATTCATTTTCCCCTTTTCTGCCACTGTTCCATTCAAACAAACCCTTACACGCTATCGAGAGAGCTTCGAAACCTCTTCAGGGTCACAGTAATTGGACTGGGATTTTTTTATCTCTTTCCTCACGTTGCACCTGACTAAAATCTCATCAGCTAAATGCAGAGGAGCACATTCTTCTTGGTGTAATTGTCTTCGACAAGCATGTGAATTTTTTGCTGCTCTTTTTTCCAGGCGCTTGCATTGTTCTTTTTGGTTGGTTAATTTGGGGTACAGCAAGAACTTTTGGTCACTGAGTGCATGGGTGCTAGACAATGAGGGTGTCATGCTATTTATCCCCCTGGCAATAATGGAGCCTATTAGAGGTCTAAAGCTGAAAGCTCACAGTCAGTAAGTGGATGAGGAGAGGAGCTTGGATTTCCATGTGTACTCGCTGGAATAATTATAGAAGTTTTTAAGTTTCTTCACTTCAGTGGTGGATTTAATCACTGTCAAACAAGAAGCCACCCATTGTGCGAATCTATTTATTCCAAGTCTTGATGTCTCCTCTATCTGTGCATTTGAGTGGATGTAATTACACCCTGCTGTTAATATAAATGGACTTTAATTGCTCATATTCAGATTCATTTTCAGTCCCCTCAAATTTCCTCAAATGTACATGTTCATGTACATACATCATCACTGCAGCATGGCCATGAATATTGATGATCACCATTACTGTCATTCATGCACACTCATCACCTTAATTTTGACTAAAAACATCATCATCATTGATCAGTACTGGTATGACCATAATCACTGTCATCATCACCACTGTCACCATCTCTGCTGCTGTCAAGAAAAGAACTCGCATCACTTTAAACCTGTGAAGCGAATCACAGTCAGCGTCAAGCAGGAGATTGCTCTGGGACATTTTAAAGATCGCAGCCAGCTAAACATGTCTGAGCTACAGCACAGGCATGCTACAGCTGCACATTTCAACATGTGGGTGCCACCCACAGAGAGATACATAATGGTGGTTGTGACTAGCTTTTCTGTCATACTGCCATTCCCATCTCTCTGGCTGGGATTTAATGTGACACTTATAGCTATTGCATGGCTTAGCCCCCAGATAGCAGGAAACCACGTCTGAATGGAAATGAGATTGTCATCTGTCAGCTACACCCATCAAACCACTGGAATACTGACAAAGAGAGTGGAAAAAAGATTGAGAGAGATACTGGGTGATGGAGAGGAAGAGGAGGAACCCTGTAGATGGCTCTTATATTTGCTCCTCATCACAGAAGCTCTTATCTGAAGACAGCAAGGCTAGCATGACTCAGATGGTACAGAATACAAATGTGGACGGACATGAATCATTGGTCTATGTCACAAAGGTCTTTCACCCAGTGAGATTTTTCATCTGAATTACATGATATCAAGACTGATGGTGCATTCAGAACAAAAAAGTAGCACATTTCCAAAGCTGGGACTTTTGAGTATCACTTGTTAAATGAGAAGTGGACAGAGGAACCGCTCGAAACACAACAGCAGCCCATATTGTGATATAGTGATTCTGACACCCGCATCAATTTTTGCTATTTCCTGATGTGTTCCTAAGATATATACGTATTTTGACAGTGAGACATTTTTCTTCTTTATATTGCTTCGGCTTTACACCAGCAGAATGGATTTGAAGTCACTGCTCATTTTCAGCTTTGGAGATGCTCGGGGATGTGAACATCCATACTGGATGAAAATGATTCAAAATAAATACCTAAGCAAGTTTTTGAAGGTCAAAGAAATTAATATTGTTGACCAAAAATGTCATTCTCTTTACTGTAATTCAGCTGGGCATGTGTTTCATTTACTAAAATCTAGATTCAAGATAAAAGCTGATCTAGGAGAGCTTCTCAAAGCAAAAATACTAATTATCTGCTGATCTCCAGGGGTTGGAGACTACAGCCAGTTTAATGACCACGAAAAATTTGCAACCACTTATTATTTATCACTAGTACATGTCTATGCTAAAGTACTGTTTGCCTTTTCGTGACGTGGGTAGTGGAATTAAATGATATAGTGCTTTTTAAGGTGCTGTGGGTGAATAAACGCAATAAAGGGTCATTGTGGCAGGGTGTGGTTGGTGGCTCAGCTGGGCAGCAAGTTCAGGGTGTGGTGTCAAGGGAGGCTGACCCAGAAGTCTGACCGCCATCATCTAATCATGCCTTTCATTTTGAGTAGGGCACTGGGACCTACCGTAATGTGGTGCTGTGTGTGCTATGTGTGCTAAGCTGGAGACATGAGCTGAAAAGCTGCACAACCAAAAAGGTGGAGATTAAAATAAATGTGAAATAAATTGAGACTATGCTTTTTAATGTCTTTAGATGCATGAAGGCGGCTGCCAGGTGGTTGCCAGGTGGTTGCCAGGCAGCCTAATGGCGCCATAATATCTCATGCTTAAGTGAAGTTTTGGGGGATATAAATTAGAAATCACTGGTGTGAAATAAAAATGATACAATGCTTATTTAAGGTGTTTTTATCTGAATAAATGCGAGGTGGCTGCGAGACAAAATGATGTTGCCACAATATCTAGACGCAAACCTTCATGTGCGTAAGTTGCACTTTCTGATACAGTAATGAAGCCTCTTTTTCCATTTCCATTAGGACCTGTTTGGCTTACTCAACTCGACTTTATTCAGTTTTACATTACAACTGAGTACAAGCTCAATGTGTTTGGGGTCATTACAGCAAATGCTCAAAAGCCTGTGACATCCTTTATTTATTAAGGGACACAAACACAAAACAACAATGGAGGACGCTCAGGTGATGGTAATACCTGCTGCTTGAAGTATGGTGAAGTATTTCCTCATGGCAGTTTTGATTTTTGTGACGGAGTAGCTCTCATGACTCACTGAATGATGCCACTGATTGGCCAATCAGTGCCATGCAGTCTGTAGCACTTTGAATCACCTTGTTGTTGAATTGTGCTATATAAATAAACTTGCCTTGCCTAGATGTCGCATTTTTGTTAACTACTCAGCCGTAAGTACTTAAAAAATACCTGGTTCCACGTACTACCACTTAATGGATAAACATAAAAACCTTGTCAAGTAGAGTTGAGCCGAGCCAAATAGGTACTCTTGGAAAAGGGCTATAAGATGACTTTGACCTCGCCTCAATGGGCTGTGACCTTCTTCACATCGGGCATTGTACATTTATGTCATGAGTTATCAAAATCCAGATGCAGACAGAAGAAGCAGATTGAGCAAACAAAATTTCAATTTTAATAATATGCCAACGATCACACACACACACACACACACACACACACACACACACACACACACACACACACACAAAGTACAGAGAAACACAATGACAAGAGGTTTGGTTCAAAGAAAAAAGGGATCCAGGAAAGGCAACCACAGGAAACAGGAACAAAAGCACAAGGACTGACAAAAGACTGAAGGAGAGACAGGATTTTAAATACACAGTTAACTAATTGAGAACAGCTGGAACCACTAAGGGCAAGTCAGACAATCAGCAAGGAGGGAAATCTAACAAAGGAAGTACCAATGAGAAATACCAATGAAAACATTAACCTTCAAAATAAAACAGAAAATACCTAAAGTACAAATAACGCAGGTAAACATGAGGACATGTACAGAGTGACAGAGGAAATGGGGAAATTAGAAACACAAAGGAGGTGAACAAAAAACAACTAATATGAATAACAATGAATATAATCAGACAATGACAATTTGTTGCACAATACTCTAGACACAACTACATAATACAGTGTCATCACTGACCAAATCGACTGACCAAAACAATTACTGCTTTCAATTTTTTGATCAGTTTTATATTTGATAGCGGTCCAATATAACTGGGTCACCGCCCATTACAGCACTTACTTTAAAATGTAAAGCTCTTCACATGACCTCAGCTTCAGTCATTGTTTAATAAACAATCTAATTTCCATCTGTACATCTTAAACAAAAAGTAAGTCACTTTCCCTCCCTGTAAAAAAAACTCTCAGACTTTTTTTTAGTATAATGCCAAAACCAGCAGAAGGAGACTTAAGAAGTGGGAGGTCAGTGAGCCAAAATCAAATTAGCATCACAATAAACCAGCAGCAGAGAGACAGCAGTCAGAGTAAAGGTGAGGGAAGAAGGCCATGGATTATCTGCCATGGGGGCGACTTGCTGTCAATCAGCTGTCTGAAGGAGTGCTGTATTTGAACAGCAAAACCACAAATGGGACACACAAACACACAGAGCCATACACACATATAAATAAGAGGGTATTAGTTAATGAACTCGCACTTAAAAAAAAAGAAAGAAGGTATACCCACAGTCACATGTTCACTGTCTTCCATGCATCGATTCTTTAAAAATAAAGAATCATTGACTGAGGCCAACTTGATTGGTTATGTTGACAGGACAGTGATCGATATTGATGCCCCAAGCTGCAGTGAGAGCAGAGATCACTAATACAGAGTAGGTGCTCTGAATTGCATTATTGCACAGTAAATGCACGCATTCACATGTGCACACACACACACACACACACACACACACACACACACACACACACACACACACACTGTTATACCAGTTGGTAATTAGTCAGCCTGACAGAACATCCCATGGCAATCGAGGACAACTAGAGCTGAATTACACCAGAGAAACTACTCCTGCAAACATGCACACAGTCACAGACTTACACACTGTCACCAGGGAGGGTCTCTGCACAGTATGAGGGCCTAATTAAGACACAGAGATAATTGGGGTGGGGGGTGGGGGTGGGTATGTGTCTGTTTATTTCAAAGATGTTCAATTACTCAACAGAACATGCGCACAAACCCCAGCAACACCTTCCCTTGGGGGGTCAAGCAGAGTAGGAGAAAGGTACTGTAGGGGAAAGCAAAAGGACAGCAGGCCACTGGCAAACACATACAGCGGGACACAAAAGCATACACTAAAGGGATACATGCCAAATTTAGCTGGAGAAAGGCAGGCTGAGAGGTTGCACAGAGGGAGAGGGAGAAAGAGGGATTGGGGGGAGAGGAAGAGACAGCAGATGAAAAATGAGGCTACCTTGCAGACAGGCCTCAGACGACACAACACACTCCCAACGTAGTCGAGCCTTGGGGATACACAGGGAATTTTGGGTAATGCGGTTCGACGTGCCACAGCTCAGTGGCCCCCTGACTGGCTGCTCAGACTGGGCCGAGGAGCTTGCTGGGGGATGGGGCACGGTGGAGGTTCCTGATTGGCCGCAGTGTTTCTGGAGGCAGACTGTGAGAACACAGCCTATGTAGGTTTGTCCTCAAACTAAGGTCGATAAGCAGTTGAAGCTAACGTGCACAACATTTCAACAGCGGACAATAACATGGTTTCATTTCTACACTAAAACTTGACAATATATTGTCTTCTGTGTTAGCATTGACAAAACTGTGCTTTCTATTTAAAAGCAATTTCTTATTATTTCATTTCAGGTCATCACATCTAATTATGTCTCTCTAGAAATATGTAAGTGACCAGTTTACATCTGATACCCAAGTAAAGTGGATAAATAGACTTTTCATTGAGTCACGTAAAGGTGACAGCGACACTCATTGAACATATTCACAGAAGGACGAAGCAATTATTTTAGCATAAATAAACTAATAGCATTATATTTGGGAGTGTATGAGTCATTAATGGCCATCAATCAATAGCCAGCTGAGGGTAAACTGTGATCAAGATGCCACTTCCAAGTCATCCAAAGACTTACTGAAAGAAAGTCTTCTTTCCCATGCTTTTCCTTCTCCTTACTCAGTGATAATGCAAACATGCTTACCCAGCACTCCTTGCAGACTTCTGCAAAAACCTCAGAAATGCTTACTACCATTAACCATCAAGCACGTGGAGTGATATTAGTTTAATGCAAGGCAAGATTAATAGAGATACAGAGACACTCCCTTGCTTGGTTCTCAGTTGCATTTTGATACTGAGGCACATTTTTTCTGTATGAACCGGCCGTCCGATGGTTGCAGTGTCATGTATCATGCATTAGCCAACATCTTAATCACCATAAAGATGACTCAAACATAAATAGATTTTCTCTTTCGCCCCGTGCTTTCCTGATTTGGTGTTCCACTGGCTCTATGTGAATTTGAGGTCATCTCTCACCTCTTTCTTTACTGGGAATGACTCTCTCCCGCTCTACCTCCATTTCTCTGCACTTCATAGCTATGAATGGTGCTTTTTATGGATGAGCTAGCTAATGAAGGATCCATCTTCAGTGATTAACATTTTCCCAGGCCTGGGAATTGTCTGTGGGTTCAATTATCACTCAGGAGCCCACCTATTGTTCAGGTGGCACGCGTCTGCTAAGTGGAAGTTTATACCTTCAACATTGTGCATTAGTGCACATCAATTATGCAGGTGGCAGCAATTACATATTTATGCATTCTGATAATTACATTTTTAATACAGCAGATGTCAGCCTCATTTATAGCAGTTAATGAAAATGAATGACAACCATTTTATAGTGAGAAGTTCACAGGAGTGCTGGAAATATGTGGCTAGGAGTCAGCTTTGTATCAGTGAATGAAACGGATGTCTCCTTCGCTGATTAGAAGAGCTTAAACAACGTGAAGCTGTTATTTCATTGTGGGAATCTTGATTAATATGAATATACATACATTAAGTGTTGAGCTACAAAATGGGTCTGATATATAATTTTGCTACATGTGGACAGTGGTCACTAGCAGGGTAAGTACTAAATATTGTAGCAGATCATTATCTTTCACTCAGCCTTTTCAAGTTATGAAAGCAACAGAACACGCCAATCAGTGTCTTCTAATTCTGCAGCAGTCTTGCATAACCAGTCATGTTCTATAAAAAGGCACAAACTGGGGCAAAAGTTTGTAGGGAAGGACTCTGCAGCACGAGGGTCAACATTCCCAAAGACTCGGAGAACTCAAATTCATGATGGCATTTTGTCCAGCTTCTGACATCTGAAAAGTGAGTCACCAGCTGTGAGTGGCGTCCCCACAAAAAAACCCCAGGAGAGAATTGACAGCAACTCAAATGCAAGTTGTTCTAAATTTTCAGGGAGAATGCTAGATTTACTGTCCGGTCATTTGTAGAAATGCAGGACTCATCATCACATGCCTGTAGGAATGTGACTCTACACACTAATGTGGTGGTCAGATTTCCAAAAATATTTCTGCGTCAGCCATTCATTGTAAAGAGCAAAAAAAAAAAAAAAAAAATCACAATAATAAAAAAGAAAGTCATCATAGGCAGCAGTTTTATACACTGGAGGCTTCTCACAATATTCATGCTTTGAACTTTCCTGTCTTGCCTCATCAACACTAAAAATGCACTTACATACCCAGCACTTCTTAAGGTGTGTGAATTATTTGGTGGCCATTAAGCTGATGGCTTTGATCTTGGAATAACAACTGTTGTTAGATACTTCTGACATCCACTGCAAATGCAGATTTCATGAAATGCTTGACAAGTGAAAGGAGACTAGCCAGTGGGAAATAACCTCAGCTATAATCAAATAAAGAGGCCTTCAGTTCTGTTTAGCTCTTTGACAGGTAAGTTGGCTGCTGCTATAACGATGCAATACACTGTAGATTCTGCATTAAGAAAAACAAACAAAAAAACAAAACACTTTTCTGCTCCATGAAAACCCACAAAAGTCAAACTTACTAGTCATGCATGCCTAGAGACTCATTGGCAACCAGTTGGTAGGAAAAATCACTATTCCTTGACCATTTGGTGAGTGGTCAAAGACTGCACCAAAAAAATCCTCCTTACCACTGGTTTGGTCACTAGCAGACTGCATCGCTGTCATCACCTGCAGTTTGCATTTAAAATGCAAACACTCGTCAACTACTTGCTTGAAGACTCAACTTTTACTTTGAATGTGAAAGGTTTGTGGTTTGCATGCATTTTTCCAAGTTTCACTGCTGTTCAGCAGGTAGTTAGTAAATGTTTGCACACAAGTTGGCATCTCCCATGCAAACTACAGGTGACCACAGTAATCTGCTATTGACCAAAGCAATCACAAGGAGATTTTTTGCTTTTTTTGCAGGAGCACCCTCGAACGATCAAAATAGTCTATTTTAGATGTACGTGTGAAAAGGTGGAGCATTGTTGAACTCCATAATATTATGACTGCCATTTATATACGAATATAACATTTTGTACAATTATTGCTAGCCATTTAATTTATTTATATGCAAAGCTATGGCACATTATGTGCATTTAAGAAATTGTTGAAGACAAGTTCAAGTTTTGGGTTGAGGCCTATCAACATTGTTAATACATCGTATAGTAAGATTTATTCAGTGTTTTTATTTTATTTTATTGTTGTTTTTTTTAAATGTTTAAATTCAAATTTCAGGTACTGTCAGGTTGATTTGGCACAGTTAAATTATTAATGCAACAATTATGATTGCATTATAATAAGCTAAGCTATATTAATTGCATATCTTGCTTACTGTACTTAAATAGTATCTATTACAGTCAACTCCAACTCCATATTTGTAATTATTGTACCATTGAGAAGGCCCTAAGTTTGCTTCTGTCAGAAAAAACCCCAAAACAAAACTGCCCGAAAGCCTGAAATTGTGGCTTGCACTCATCTCAAAATAAAAGATAATAGTTAATTATAAATTTAGAAGATATTTAGAGATAATTTTATTATTCTTGAATAGCAGACATTTTAATGTTTTTGAAACGTGCAGTGCAATTTTCTGACTACAAACTGTCCTACATTTATCAAGAGAAACAGCTCCAACAAGCCAAACAGACTGTGTCACTATGAATAAAAGCTGTCAATTGTTTCCCAAAGTACTGGCATATTTCTTTGGATTACACCATGTTGTATTTGTGTTTGTCTTATTGTAGCATGATTTTTAAAAAAATGAATAAATAAAATACAAAGTAAATTCTTGACAGATGATTAGATATTCCAAGTATAGCCTGATCTGTGAAGCTTATTGGCTATGAAGTGCAAAATTGGACATGACTCCCCTGGGTGTAGGCCAACACTTCTGTCTCGGCTTAGTTAAGTTTATGGAACTCGTGCATCACCACCACAGCTTGGCAGAGGAGGGCCAGACACAGACAGAGAAAACTGTGAAAATGAGTGTGATGTTAACGAGATATGTGCAGGCTGTCGTGACATCCACAGATTCCCCCTCTCGCCATTCTCCAGTGTGAGTGTTTACGTTGTTGACTAGTTTTGATGCCTGGGAAAGTTAAGGGCAAATGTAAATAATTACTGATCAATACCTGCCAGTGCAGGCAGAGAAACTGAACTTCAGCTTGCACAGGAATGCATTCCTGTCCATCAACCACGGACTTCTGCCCGAAATTGAAAATCCAATACTTGTTTATAGAGCTCCAGATATTGCGATTAATTAAATTTCCGTCATGCTGACAGTCTTCCATCTCCTTTCCCCACTGGTGATTCACAGGGTTGAAAAGCAGAGTCCATCTTTCTTACTGTCTTTCATTAGCTTCTTTTTCAGGTTTTCTTAATTGAGGAAAAATTCCAGAATGAAAGAGACGTCAAAAAGAAGCCTGTGTCAAAACAATCTATGCGGGGTAATATTTGTGCAAAACAGCTTTAATATGGTGACAGACGAGCACATACAATATTCATGAGATGGATCTCAGAAGCTTCACAGATGAGTTTCATGTGCAAACTGTTGATTGACTGGCTTATAATTGTCTTGATCATCAAGTGAGAAACACTGACAATCACAAAAAGGACATTAAAAAAATGCCTGAAACATGAGCAAATGCCAAGACTTTGGCTAACAAGCCTTGCCAGTAAACAGTGTTGTACCAGTTTGCATTATTTGAGGAGAAAATAAATACGCTACTTCAAAAGGAGGTCACTGCCTAAATTAGGTAAACAAGTACCTAATGAAAAGAATTCAGAATCAGAGAATTAATCAGAACCAGCAAAAAGATTGCAGCTGACAAGCCACTAACACAATGGCTTTCAAGAGCAGTTTATTCATCAGCGTTTTCTCCCATGCGTCCCTTCAGCCTCCATGCTGAAGTTCCACTGCAACCTGTTGCCTTGGAGACAGTGGCGCTCTAAAACAGTAGTGTTAAGGCAGCAATAAGGAGACGGACATCGTTTCATTTGCTTCCTGTTAATTGAAAATTGTGCCAAAGCTGTAATCGCTTCCGGACTCACTGCCACTTAATTGTTTTTACATGAAGACTTTGACAGGTAAGACGCTTATCCTGTCATACAAACATTAACTTGACATCGGCTATTAGTTTACATCTCGCTGTCTACAGTTCTGAGACAGACCAATTATTGTTTATAGGCAGCACCTTGGCATCTATGCAATTACAACAAACGGGAAGCCTGTCAAGTTACGCCAGATCTACTTGCATAAGATCGAGGAAGTCATTACTATGCTACTGTACTTCTAGTAATTAACTAAAGCAAATTGCAACTAGTTATTATCTTCTAATTAAGTCTACCGTGAATTTACCTCCCCCTCTCCTCTTGCATCATTATCAGCAGCAGCATCATCATCCTCCAGTAGCTTTGCCCCCCTCTTTATGTCAACGTATTAAAACCTTTTTTTTTTGTTAAATTTGTAAACCCTTTAGTCAATCTCTGCCTCAGATTTGTCACAATCCTTCAACTAATGGCATCCCACTTTTGACTATTCAATTTTTAACTGCTTCATCATCGAAAGCCTCCTGGTTGTCCAAAGGAGCAGCATGTTGGTTCCCTCCACGAGGGACACAAGCAAGAAAGTGATGGATGAGTGGGCTGGAGTTTGCCATTTTCCAAATCACGTCCTGAGGATCTTAAAAGCAAGGGGGATGAAAACAGGATGAGCTCTGCTGGTATCAATCTGCTCAAAGCCTGCCCCTGATGGATGGCCCCAACCACTATCCATAATTACCTGCTTGTTAACAGCAGAGAAAACATGGCACATCTAAGGAGGAAGTCCCCCCGTGCCTGCTTGCTTTTTGTCTGTGTTCTGCCCTCCTCTTACTTTGGATACAGATGTGAGTAGCCATATAATGTTTATCCCATTTTTTCTTGTTCAGCAATATAGCCATCAGCCATCAAACTTTGTCCCTAGCAATGTTGTCCCCAAGCCACTGTAATGGAGTGCTGTCTGGCAGGTCTCGACCCACTGATTGATGTTGATATGTTGATTAATATTAGGGTACATCCGCCCAGGTTAGTGGAGGCCTGTCAGTTTTATTGATAAATTAAACACATGTCTACATAAAAATGCATCAATCTAAATTCCTCTCCTTGCTTTTGTTGTCCTTGAGCATTTCTTGGAGCTAATCTGTGGTGGTTTGAAATACTGTCCTCTTGGAAGCTACTCAGTCTATGAAGGCTTATTGGTGTCCACAAATATTGTTTGGGATTACACTTCAACTGCAGCTCAAGGTTGCAAAAAAAAAGCCTTTCACTGAATTACTAGACCGGAACTTCTTGTTAAATTCAGAGCTTGTGTTTTTTCACTTTGATGTCTTGGTTCACTGATATCAAATGCAACTCACTCTGAGGGAAATTAATGCGAAAGACGATCCTTATAGTCGAAGCTTTAATTGTAAAAAGTGATCAGGTCTACCACAACAAATTAGTGGAAGAACAGCCCATGTAGGTCATAGACACCCTTTTAACGTTTGCCATCATTTGATCAGCATTAACAAAGCCGATCAAATAACGGCAGAAGCAGGGGAAAACAAATCTTAAACCACAAGTCTGGACCCAATCCATCAGTGATCCAAACAGGAGCGTCAAAAGAAATTAACTCAAAGGAAACAGCACAAGGACTCAAACTGAGAAATAATGCCCACACCCATTCACATATACACAGGCCTCTTTACATTCCCCTCCATCGTTTTTCCTAGCACACAGATGGATGCACTTTTGAAGAGGAATCCAAGGAAACTTTTAATGAACAAGAAGCTGGCTGAGGGGCCTTTTGAATTATCTCATGGTCGATAAGCACCCCATAGCGCAAATGGCACAGCGAAGGGCTTTGGTCAGATAAACAGCATCTTTTCAGAAGAAGAACAGAGGAGGGAGCTGACACTCGAGGAGAGATTAGCCAGGCCTCTTTTCAGAGCTTGTCAGACTCATTGGACAGGAGTCAACACTAGAAGAGAGCTCAAAGAAGAGTAGGGAGGCTCATGACAAAAAAAGTCTTATTTAAAATATTTTGTTTCACAGTCATCTTGAAAATATGTTACATGCCATGCTTACTGTCTTGACAGACTAAGAACTAGGAGATAGCTATATGTACCTGTTTACTCTAAATAAAATGTGACAAAATCTACATAATACTGTAAGCCAAGTATTTATTTAGCAATGAAGAGAATGGCAAGAAAGATAGCAAAAATCAAACATTTTAATTACACTGATCTTGGAGAATCCTCTAACACTGTCTGCTACTATGATATACTTCATGATCCATTTAACAGTAAATCATGCATGTAATGGTCAGAGGTTAACACGTTTCAAGCATGCAAATTTACAATTTGGAGAGTACATTTTGGAAAGCTATGCCCTACTCCAACTACCACACCTTGACCTAAGCAAGGAGCACAAGCCAATCAACGGAAGTGTATAAACCCTGTGAATAAGAGGTGTTTGAAAATCAAACACAGCATGTTGTGCACATGGAATTGACTTTTGTAACATTTCACTGAAACTTATGCTGTAGCTCATGCATTTTGTGAACTTTTGCAATTTGCCATGCCTCTGGGGACACATAATATTAAAGTCTTCTACAGTTAAGAACTCAAGTTAATTATCATAACCCCCATCTTCAATCTTCGCAATCAGACAAGCAAGCTGATTCATCCATCAAACCAACCTGGATTCCCTCAACTTCTCCACATCCCTGATCACCCTTGTATGGTATTCACCTACCTACATTTCAGTCAGAGCTCTCTTTGCCTTCATGGAAAGCCTTTGTCTCATGGAATCTCACAGTAAGCTCCCACACACCTTCTCACTAATACCAGCAGTACTGTGGGTCTGGATTTAACACACTGTCTCTAGTGGTTATCTTTCTCCAGACCTGGAAGAAACCCCCTGAGAAAGGTCCCCAACCTCCCCGAACTGACATTCACCTTTTCACATCCAATAAAGACTGTGAAACTTGGACGGTGCCTCTACTGGTTCTGCTCTTGGGTCCACATTTGTTATCCAGCTACCAGTCATGGCAGCCAAACATGGTGCTATGCATTAAGCCCAAACTCTTTGGTTTTGCCTGTCCAAAGATAATTGTTTTAGTGGTTTGTTCATATCAAACTCTGCTAACCTAGGCTGTGCTGCCATGTTCTTTCTAGAGACATGATGCTTTCTATCTGGCAATGAACTTTAATATTTAACATGCTAACTGAGGCCTGCAGCTATAGCTCCCAGTGAGATGTAAGTCTTGAGTTCTTTGCAATTTTCCTGGGCACTGTATAGTCTGCAATCTAACCTTGGTATGAATTTGCTGGTATGTCCACTTGACACAAGATTATGCCATTGTGTTAACACAAATATTAGCACACCAAAACAACAAACTGCCAGAACCACTGCTTTCATAGGGGTGGTCACACTTGCTGAGGCTCAGGCCTCAGAATTGTCTGAAAACAGTACAGGGGTTGCTCTCTTTAAGCAAGCAAGATAGGAACTATTGATGGTGAGAAGGGTAGAGGATATACCAAGTGTAAACATGAAGATATGTTAACTGAGACACAGCGATTGCATATATAAACAGCCTCGTCTTTCTTTTTTTAATTCCTTTGGTTAGTGTTTTTAGTTGGATTATCTTTTGTCTTACTGCTGTTTGGACATAGCTCGCGACAATGCTGCTATTCCACATTTAATATTTTTGTCATGTTAAAAAGTATGAAAGGAAGAATACAAAAAAATGTTTTACCATGAGAACAATGGATCCAAATTACCATCCTACATAATCTGCATATGCTTCTCAGGATCAAAGTTTGTGTTTTTTTAACCTTTTGGGGGTGCTGCCATATTCTCCCTTTGATGTCCTCAGATCAATTATGGGGTCCCATGGGAAAGCGTGGCAATTGCACCAAGGTTAGACATCAAAGGCAGCAGTGATCAATTAGTTGGTGCCCAGCCACACACATGCAAGGCAACTTGATGTATTTGTATTATGCGTATATACAAAGGAGTAAAGAAGCAAACAAGAAAAAATAATCTTGGTTTTTCTTCTACCTGTGTGGATACCTGCTGTGATATTATATTAAAAACACGGGAGGAATGAATGTGAAGAAACATGTCACCATGCACATGCATATACATATCAAACCCAGCCGTGAGGACTGTCATACCACACTTCACAGAAGACTTGTAAAGCCACTTACTTATCCTATTGTTGCAGGAAATGAGAAAGGCATGCTGCTGAGAAGATAATCTCGTTTTGATGTAAGTCATCAAAACAAGAAAAAAAATATAACACATCCAATAATTTTCTCATAATCTTAAATATGTTTATGGGAGGCCATTCATCGGTGTTAGCGATTATTTAAAAATGCAATAAAAATAAAAAATACATTGCAACACAGTGTTTGGATGAATTATGGAAGAGACTTTTGAAGGCGAGACAGCGCAGTAACATTTTTCACAGTGTGTCAGTGCAAGGGAGTCCATCTAAATTTTCTGCAGCCTGTGCCTTTAAATCAGATCTGCCATCATTTACTGCATTGCAGATAAGAAGTCAAGTCATTACAGCCACCAATAGTACACTTCATTGACCCCAGCAGTATTAATGAGAACATTGTTTGCCTGACGGACACCCCCCTATTGGGACCTGCAATGGTTGAGTTTAATCCTAACAAAACCAGTAAAACTGTCTAAGTGTGTCTGTATGTGTTTGTGTAGGAACGTGTATGTGTGTTTAAGCAAAGGTAAAAGAGTGGTGACCCTGCTGAAATCAGCCTCCAGCTTTCTCATAGAATCTTTATTGACCTGTGAAGGTGAATGTTTTAATGACCTCTCATAAGCAGTGGGGTATGCTGTGTGGTTAATATGGTAAATGGGATGCAACCTTAATTGAGCTGAGCTCTGCACATTCAGTCAGGCAAAATACAATGATTGTTTTTAAAGAAGATGCATTTTCAATTCAAAGGTTGGAGAGTGGATTATAGTTTCCTGAGTGCCGTCAACTATCCTTTTAGGGCAGAATCTCTGGAAAATTTATAATGTATCAGTGTTTTACAAATCAAAATGATGTAAATGACTTTGAGAAAATTACTTCCCTCGTGATTTCTTCTTGCTTTCATTTTTCCTCGAGGAAACTACTCAGTGTTTTTCCTCAGCAACCAGTAAACATATACTGTCAGCCTGGATTTGCAATTTTACCAAACAAACTTCTCTTTCCACGAAAAGCCCATTAGGCCCAATCAATGCCAACAAACTGACACCTGCAGATGAATCTCTTAGAAAATCCCTTAGCTTGGAGAATAGGCGGGCAGAGAGTGCACTGGCATTCCTAAGAACCTATCCGTCATTATGATCTGAGCACGCGTCAGAATCGGATGATATATAAACATAATATCATTTGCTAGCGCTCATCATGCATGAAATATAATTTCTCAGGATGGCAAGAAGAGAGAAAAGAGCAATGAGTAAATTTCTTTGGATTGTTTCCAAATTTTTTGAGTAATTTGTTTTGTTGCTACATTTCTTTAATAGGCAGAGAGTAATGACATGTGAAAGATAATCAAAATGATAGAGATGTTGGAGGAAATCATAAAAATGTGAATGGATTTTATGGCCCATTGTGAATATTTTATTTGAACACACAGTTATGTAGGAATCAATCAGGAGACAACATGAATAATCACATGAAAATCCAGGATAGTATTACAAGTGATTTCACAACTTTTTGGGGGGATTTGACATACAACTATTACAACTGACGACTGTTTATTTTTCTTTTATTTAGTTTTTGAACAAATAAAAAATCTGAACCCCCCCACATTTAGGTATTTTTGGTTATAATAATCATCCTATCCTAAATCAATTGTGCAAATTTAAGGCAATTTAGGTCAGCATTGCTCAGCCAAATAGTATAAAAGACATTCAAGAGTCCTTCAAAGCTGTGTTAGTGCTGCCTCTATGGATTTAGTAGGTCAAGGGGAGCCGGGCACAGCAGGATGTTATGAGCACTGTGGGAAGAGTGCAAAGTGCCAGACAAGGTCTGAAGAAGGGCAGCTTTTGATTAAGACCATTCTACTACAATGCTTATTTGGAGTTTCTACCTGAACATTGCTGCTTTAATACTGCAAGGTTATATGTATTGGCAACCCTGTTAGGTTTTATCTCTGGGTCAAGAGTAGAGTGCAGTGGTAGGGGAATTTTTAAACAAACTGTATTGGATTGTATTTGTTTATCTTCTGCCAATTCATGGATAAGAAAGTGTGTCTGCACATGTTTGTGCATGAAGTTGACATTATTTTTGCCTCAAATTTGCCTCATTTGTGAAGAAAACCGTAAATACTGTAGCATCATTTATCATATCATCAAGCTTGCAATTCTCTTTTTTTTTTAAATAAAAAGACTTAAATTTGATTTAAAAAGTGTCATATTTAAAATCAATCCTATCTTAACTGGAAGTCCTAAAATCTCAGTGTTTAACATCTTAACAATAATAATTTAAAATTGCATGTTAAGGCAAACGCTAGGTAATTGCAGTCAATAGTATTAAGTGAAGTGACCCAAAGACAATTACTTCAGACTTCATTTAGCTCTGCTTGATATTGGCATGAGCACTCGGTCTCTCTAAGGCAGATCCAGGACACAGTTTCCTTACACATTCACTGGGCCTGTGGCTGAGGGACTGAGGGGCGACTCTGGCTCTGATGTGCTAACAGATGATACCTGAACTCCACTGGAGAGGAATCCAGGCGCTGATGCCCAGTCAGGGCTCAGCAGCACTGGCTGATGGACCACCTCATGGGAACACAAGTAGCTACCCAAGCATGGCAGACAGGAGTGAGAGAGAGCAGCGAGGTAAGGCAGCTCAGCTAGTAAGCACAGACAAGGAGAACAGAAGAGCAGAGTAGCCAGAACAGTCAAGAGGGAGAGGCAGTACTGTAGAGTGAGGGGCGTACATGTAAGACAAGACATGGTTAGTTACCTGTCTGCTCTGCAGTAACACTAGAACCTTAAAGGTAAAAAATGGAAAAGTTAAGAGGCGATGGCACTGTTTGGAGAACATGGCTGATCCAAAAAAGTCTGACAAAGAAATCAAATATAGAAACAAATTTGCTATCAAACTGGTCTAAGAAGACATTACTGACAATGATTTGAACCAAATATTTGACGTTTGGATTCAGTATTCTGTTGCCACTGATTTTCAGTCCAGCCCAGTGTGATGCACTGTAGCATATTCTCCCCTTTTCCCTTCCTTAAGATCTGCACATTGCCCACCATGCCAAGATTTTTAGCTAATACTTTTTTGCTCTTCACTATTTAATACCTGTCAAACTATATAATCGTTCACATCAGCACCAAGTTATGTGCTATGCAAGTAACAAAGTCTCTAAAGATTTAAAGTAAATTAATTTAAAGTTGATTCTTTGCTAAGTTTCTGCCATGTGTAGCCACAACAATGGTTCATATTTTGAGTTAGGTGCTTTCTGGTATACTTGAATGAGGCAAAACATGAAGAAATGAGGGGTGGCTCAAGACATGTGGACAGTACTGTATGTGGGAGTAAAACAGACCCTAAAAACAGGCTTATAAAAACTCAAAATATTACTACCTCCCACAGATTAGGGAAAAGGCTTCTGTGGAGAGGAAGAACAGGAGCAAAATTACATCATTTATGAAAATTATACCAGGTTTGCTAGGTGGACAAGTGTGTTTTTCGATTTATTTTTTTGATTTTGCTCTTTATCATTGTGTGGGTGGAAAACATCTATAATCCACCAAATATTTGAAGCAGAAGTTCAACCATTATGTGTAACTAATAACGTTGGGCACCGTCCCAGCTATGCCACACTAATTTACATTCTTTGGAAAGTTTTGCATCCGGGAAAGACAATTGGCAATGTGTAAGTGGCATCTTAGAACGTAGCATGTTTGGAATTGGGCCTGATCAGGCAACTGTGGAGATTACGGCTGCACTGTGGTGTGGCCTGCAGCTAGGAGAGCAAGTCCTTTGCCAACAAGGCTGAGACAAAGGCATGGCAGGAAGCATTAAGGGGTTTTGAGATAGAAAATCTTGTTGAGTAAATCCTGCTGCAAACGAAAAGTGCTCTCATCCGTTATTGTGTTGCGAGACAGCATTAAAGCAAAGGCCCAGCTTACTCTCGACTAAGCAGCGGTGTAAGTATGGATTATATTTGATAGTGTTTTCTGTTACTGTTACTTTCGGTTGATGAAGCCAAACAAAAAGAAAACAGAATTTCAAAATCATACAAGTCTCAGAAAAAAAGGTAAATAAAAGTGACTCAAGGCATCCAGGTTTGTGGTTTATTTTTTAAGGCATATCTGCAGTGGTAAAGATTGTACAATTTGAAGGCAGCACAAATGACTCGAGCAACCAGTGCCAAGCCTCAAAGCATTACACTAACTGTAACACCTCGCACAGCCCACAACTAACTTTCAATAGAGAAAATAGTAATGTTCTCTGGACGCTTTCCAAAAATATTCTGTTGGAAATCAAACAATCTGGGCATGAGCTTGAAGTTAGAAGTGCATAGAAAAACAAAGAAAACCATGGATTAGCATATTAATGTGTCTACCTAGTGAAGAGTCTGAGTGTGTGAGTTCTAGCTTCAAGGTGCTGCTTTCATTCATGAGATTTGGAAACCACAGGAGCAATTCTCCAATGCCCCAATGCTTACTGGTCCAGCAGACTTACCATGTTTTAGGGCAATGGTAAAATATGCATTTGCATTTCATCAGAAGCAGAAGCAACAGAAGAAACCCGTAAATTTAAAAACTTTCCATGTGTATTTTCCTAGTCAAGTTTGAACAAACACAAGGAAGTAAGGAAGTAAGGAGTATATTCTGGGTGTATCATGTACTACGATTTGTAATGTACTGCAGCCCTGCTATAAAACTACTGCTCATACAGTAAGGGTGGCGGTGGGGGTGGGTGGGCATGGAGACGGAGAAGAATGAGCTGACATTTTGATTAAGTTACCAACAAATTTTATTTGCTGTTTGAAAATGTCTCCTCTGAATTTCCCACTGGACATTTGAGGTTAGACGGGACTGGTTTTCTGTTCCAGCTTCAGCTGTCAGGCATTGATCCTCACCATATTACACATCAGCTGCAGCCACAGTTCACAACAAGACAAGTGTTATAAATTATGAAGCAGCCAACAGATGAAGACTGCATCTCCAGGGCAGATTTGCAATGTACCCAATAACAGGCCTTAGTGTAACGTTTAAGCTGACGTAAAGGGCAATAGCATCCAGAGCATTAGAATGTGATGGCACTGACCTCGAGAAGGCATCTGCTAAAAAGTAATTATTTAAATAACGGTTTGTTTGTCGGGGGTGTACTAAAGCAATGTCATAATTTGGTTTACACCACATTACCACTGTTCCATGTCACCCAGCTCTGTTAACTAAATAAAATGCCCTTTGAATACAATTCAGAGCTAACTGGATATGTTTATATTCGCTTTCTCTAGACAAACCCTTTACACTTTATTAGGCTCATTAGTAAGCCACTGCAGAAATGGAAAATGGAACTGAGCCCCTGCAAACATGCTAACTCGGTACACTGGGAATTCTCTGTCCTTGAATTGGCAATTTTATTTTGTCATATTTACAAACTGACCATCCAGCAATCACCTTATTTAATGTGAATTACTCTCATTGTTTTCTTCTCCTTGTATACAGACCCTTCTCCATTCATTCCCAGGTGTCCACTCAAATTGAACTAAAGCAAGTAGGACAAGTATGAGATGAATAATCATCTCAACTAAATTGTGCAAAATTCCAGGTGGGAATTGTCTTTGTTGTATATCCGAAGGGGGGATGGGGGATCAGGGCACCAATTTGATTCAGAATCATTTTCTCCACACGCTCATAAAACTGCTTCAATTTATTCCAGGCAAGCGACACATGAATAGGAAATCATGTTTTGTAAGCCACGTGAGCAGGGACTTGAAATAAACCAAAGAATAAACCATGCTCGTCTCTTGAGGGTGGATATGTTAACAATCTGATGTATGCACAAGGGGGCATCTCCAGTGGAATATCTTTAGTATGAGTTGCCATATTTCAGATTGAAATGGGTGTTTCTGTGTGAGAATGTGTCAAAGAGATTATTTGTGCGTGTTGTAGTCCTTTACGGGCTGGGGTTGGATTTTTTTCAGTGTGCGTGCCTGCCAGTCAGGAAATGAAACTGTTGCATAGTGCAAAGGGACGCTTCCTGTTTACCCATAATCCTCTGCCAAAGACTTAACCTGATGTGCTGGGTGTCTCTCTTAAAATTCCATAACCGTGGGCTGCCTGCGCCCCTTAAGCTGTGCCCTCTAGTATGAGCCTGAGAGGATGAGAAAGCCCATCTCTTCACTGCTCATTCTAAATCTGACAGTCTCTCTTTGCCTTACAGGGTAAGGAGGGAAATTTTTTTTCCACCCTTCCCAGAGGGAGATGGGTGAGTGCTATGCTCACAGCATATAAGAGGATCACACAGCAATGCTGAGGAGTTGGCCATTTCATGGCAACTCTCTGCCGTGACAGATGGGCAGTGTGCTATTGCCATAGCCTAGAGTTTAAAAACCCAAGCTGCTTACTGAGTAAGTGAGATGAACGGGGAAGAGATGGTGGGTGGAGCCAGTGCAGGATGGAAAAATAAGAACTAAGGAGATCAACAAAGACACAAAAGAAGGACAAGGCATGTGAAGTAAGACATAAATACTGTGGTCTGACAAAAAAAAGAGAAAAGAACATTAAAGTATGGCTTGGAAAATACTTATATATAGCAATATGGAAAGAATGCAACACAGCGTGACAAGAACAGATGCAAAAAGAAGGCAAAAAGCTAAAGACAAGTTAAAAAGACAAAGTAGCGATTATTGAAGCATGAGAAAAGAGAGAGAAATGCACCCAATCTTACAGCCAGCCCACTGGGAAACCATACATACAGTGTGAGTTCTAAATTAGTTTCCCACAGGGAGCTCATCTGTTGCTACCACAGAGAGCCTCGTGGTCACAATTTCAATGCAGAAAATGATCTGAAACATTTGCAGAGTCCTGTCTTTATATTAACAGTCACTGATGCAGCTTCTTTGAATGATCATATGAAACACTTTAAAGCAGGGGTGCGTAATTAATTTTCCCAAGGGGGGCACATGTGAAAGGCCAAAGTAATAAGCTTATGAAGCGATCAAATTCATATTAAGCAGAATGAATTCAGGTTGTTGGTTTGACTCCTCCACAACTGGCCCAGTGTCTTATGTGTCCCCTTGGGGAAAATGAATTGCCGACCCTTGCTTTAAAGGAATATCAGAATTTGTTTATGTAATATTATTGTACGGTATGACTTTAAGGGAAAGATTTACTTTTGCTTTATGCTGATGGGCCAAATTGGAACTAATCAAAAAGAGTCAAAAGAGGTGTGAATGCTAACAACACTTGGAAGGAAAGAATATCAAGAACCTTTTTGTAAAGGCTGTTTTTTATTTAGTTTAAAATCTTCAAAATAAATATGAACTACAACAATACTTTCATTACATTTTCAATTACACCGTCTCAAAGTTATATCTCACTAAAATATTAAAGAAAATGTACTTTTATTTAGCTTCATTTCAGTACTGAAAACTGCACATTTGAATGTCTGCTGATACATTTATTTTTGTCCTCAAATAAAAAACACTTCCTGATGCCTAGCAACATCCTATTATGTCCCTGCAGTACCCTGGCTTATTGTTGACATTTATCTGAATGTGCTCGGGTTCATCCAATTCCAACTCTGATGCTTGTGTACGTCTACTAACAGGCTAACTTTAGAAGTAGCTTTAAAGGCCTCATACTTTGCTTTTGCTTGTGGTATATTCTCTCTTGTTAGATTTACTCATCATTCAGCTGTCATACTGTCAGCCATATTTGCTTGGTATGATTATCAAGACTGGAAAGAATTACAGGAAATAAATAATCTAAATCCCTGTTTTCCCCAGGTGGCAAGATGTCTTTGTTTTTTCTACTGATGAATCTGATTATCTGAAAACAAAGACAAGTGACACCTCTGAAGTAATCAGGTATAATTTCTGTAGTATGTTAGCACTAATGGAATATCTCTCTACCAACAGAGAAGTGTGCTCAGAGCTAATTGTTGTATAATTGCACATCTACTATTCCACTGTGTAAGACAACCCTGGGATATCTGACCTGTTTACGATTCTTTACTAACTGCAAAGACACGGTGAGTCCACATTATGGGATATCTAATATGATTATCAAAAAGGGAAAATTTTACAAATTTGAAGTTGAAGTGCTGGACAGGGTAAGATTATCTAACAGCTGTTTTGAATAGGGATGGGAATCAAAAACAAGTTCCAACAGTTTATTGTCTGCAAGTTTATTACTTCCTTTAGTTAATGCCGGCATCCTTTAACTGACTGTTGTTCACTGAAAAACTGTGATGTCAAAGTAAGGGCAGGGTAACTTTTGCACATCTGAGTCACTTGAAGGGCTTTTTTTCCCTCTACACTTTCTAAAGTGTGATCAGAATGAGTAATAACAACACAGATTTACTGTTGTTGGAAATTTGTGTTGGATTACTTTTTCCCCCCAGTATAGAAAATGAATCAGGAGAAAGGGAATCAACACTGAATGTTCATCTAGCCCTAAAATACTACAACCTATAGTTATGATTATTTTCCTTACTGTTCCTAAGAAAGCTGAAACTCACAGAGATCAAAAAAGGTTGTATTCCTATTTGCTGTATATTTGGTAGTACCATATTTTTTGGACCATAAGACGCACCGGATTATAAGCAGCATTAATCGAAACAAAACAGTTTGATAAGTCAAACTTTACTCAACTCATTATTCTTGCTTCCTCCACTTTTGTACCACCGATTCATTAGTGTTCAGTTCTCTTGCAACTGCTCTATTCCCGTGTTGTTGCAGTATGTTTGATCCGTTTACAGCATCCTGCCATGCGATTGTATTTGTCCCTAACCACCGGGAACCCTCACGTTAACTGTTATCGAGTGGAAAGAGTTAGCATTCATCCTCCAGCTACAAGGATACTTCTACAAGGATACCTGAACAACAAAAGGTGAGGAAAGAAGTAAAAAGACCCACCACTGAATAGAGCAGGCTTTGACTACAACAAAGAAAACATTGATTAAGTCTGATAAAGCATGAAAGTTGGAGTTTGTGTGCAGGTGGGTTGCAAAACTGTACAAGGTTTGACAATTGTATGCATTGAAGTGTATCAGCACTGAGGTCAGCTGATTATGACAAAGTATGACTTTGTGTGAACTACTGTTATACTCTGTATTGATTTCACGTCTCCTTATTAGGCGGCAAATAACTGTCAGTTAAAATCAGCTAAAAACAAAGCAGTATTCAGGTTCCCAATTCCCAAACAATGTTTATTAGCCCTCTGCATTCACGTCTGTATAAAGCGGGTAAGTTCACAGTTGCAGTCGCCACTAAAGAAAAGCTTCAGATAAAGGCGATTCCTTTTTAAAGCTGAGGTGTGATCCTAGCAAACCTCTGCGTGCCTCTGGAGCACTGACAGAATCGATACATCTAAAGTAGAAATCAAACCACAGCAAACTGAGACACTCACACACGCACTTCCACCTCAGTGTGCATCCACTACCGATACAGATTACTACAGGTCAGGCACTTTCCCAGAGGACCAGTGAGGACTCTGGTTAAGCTCTACAGACACGCACTTACATACATACAGTATAAGCACGCTTCCTCATTCACTCTTTTTTCACACACATTTCTCCATCCTCTGCAGGGTGGCTGGGTTTCGTCAGCCTCCAATTTATTGTGAATTACCAACTGTCCAGCCAGAGGCCCTAGTGAACACTGCAAATGATCCTCTCTACTTCTCTTTATTTACAAACTACTTCTTTCTAGATTTGCTCTGCAGAGTGAAAGAAAATACCTCAAACACTAGCCAGGAGAGAATCATGAAACTGCATGCAAGGTGTACCACACTGAAAATGTTCAAATAAATAAATAACAAAAAAAAATAAAGGGAACAATAGGAAAGAGAGGGAGGGGGAAGAAAAGAGAAAAAAGGAAAATGTGGAAAGTGTGCTTCAAGGAGATGACACATTCAACCTTCATATGCTCTCGATGCATTGCAAATCATGCTTATGTTACGTGGCCATCATCTTTTATGTAAATTGTTTGAGTGCTGCAACAGTGTCTTATACATATTTATGATGCAGGAGGAGCATGGCACCTGTCTGCAGGTTGGCTGGTTAAGTTAAATCTCTGCATTAATGTAGAGCATATGCAGAGAGGGCCTGGTGATTATGCACAGCAGATTAGATGCTTTTTTCCAAGGGTGCAATGTGAAGGGTTGCAATGCAACAACTCAACACTGTAATGCATTATTTTGTATTGCTACACGTGTAAATATTTCCATATAGGTCATAGAGGGCTTTTCTATTTATTTATATTGACCATCTCATTTAGATTTAATCTAAAGCTAGAAATAGAATTCAGTAAATAAGGCATTATGTTGTGCACCTACCTTGGTACACTGCACATTAATCCGGGTACACCCCTGGAATTTTTACACACTGCACTGTTGACTGTGAGAGTGTACTGGTAGGAATATACAGGTGAAGTAAGGGGTGAAGTCTGTCTGTCTGAGCAGTCAAGCTGGGGCCGTGCCTGTCACGGTCTGCATAGGGGATTTGGGGCTTGTCACAGCCGTGACAGGACCGAAATGTGTCAGGATGAGGGCAACAGGCTTCTTCCGTCTTCATGTGTGCCACCAAAGTCCTGCCAATGTGGTACAGCTATCCCTTTGGGGGTGTCAATTCCACTGTCCACAGTGGTTCTGGTTACATCAAAGCGTGCAACTTAATATAGATCCATAATATATGAAAATAAATAACTGCACTGTGAGCTGTAGTCTGCCATGCGTGGGCAGTGTAATCTCTTTAAGTACCTGATAAAAAAAAGTAAAAAAAAGTGAATATATATGAATAAGCAAGTGGGAACATGAGGGAATGTGTGCCATATTTATGCTAGTAGAGTCTGAATTTAGGTTATTGCTTGAGGGGAATTACGGAAAAGCCAGTAGAAATCCTCGATGGCATACACGAACATTCGTACTATCACAAAGAGACAAACAAATAGACACACATATAAAATCACGTACACACACATTGACTTAAACAATGCAGAAACCCACTCATCCAAAAGCACTCTCACCAGAGAAAAAAACAACTTTCCTAATTAAAAGCTACATTCAGCAAATTGGACAATGCAAATTGTGAAGCTGCAAATAAAGAAGCTTGCTGTCCTATCCCCCCCCCTCCTGTTCTTTGCACTCCTCTCCTCTTGCTTTTCAAAGACATCTCTGAGAATTTCATGCTTGTGTAATTATCCCGCCATTCTGAAGTAGACATTAGTGAAGACATCCCGCCACTCTTACAGGGATCCTATTAAGACAGGTAATTAAAGGCGGCGCAAAGGAAAATTGGCTGAGGAATGCTTATTGAAAAGAGACTCAAATATGGGCAATAAATCTCCTGCCTGTCTGTCTTTAGGGTGCTTTGTTTGAGTGCATTATTCAGGAGTCTCTTTTGGCTGAGGCCTGAGAGAAACATATGCTAACAGGAAGAGGGGCAGAGACGGTGGCCAAATGGCGGCCATTTTGTAGGTGACCTACTTTTGTTGTAATGAACAGAAAGAGGAGAACGCGAGGAATGTGTGCCAAAGAAAGCCATTTGTCCTTGCTGTGCCTTCAGTATAGAGTTTGGTGAAACTGTTTTAGAGCCTTTGGCATCTCTAGGTGAAAACGATGCTTTTAAATTACACTGATTTATTCAATTCTCATGTCAGCCACAGTAACAAAGGCATTCATCATCAGCACCTGATTTGCATTCTACAGCGTTCGAGCCAGGTTTGCCTCCTTGTCACACCAAACGACGTTTATAACTCTAATCATATTATGGCATTCCGATGAACATTTTCATCCCGTAACGCCTTCTGAAAGCTCTATCACTGAAACACCGGTGAGTGCAGCCATCATCAATTGATTGAACATTCAAGTGGAAAAGGGCCCCGCCTGAAACCCAGCGCTTGGCACAGCAAGAATATTGACAACTACGGAGTGTCAAGAGTGACGTGAGACAGAAACAATAGGAGGCGATTCAACAATTGCTAATAGAAACAATCGATATCATGTAACATCGTGGCGAGAGGGGTCATGGGAGAAGCACTCCGATGCACAGAGTAACACAAATGGTTATTATAAAATGTGTCAGTGACTGCAGCTATACAGTGTGGCTATGGAGAGAATTATGAAACTTCAGGGGCAGCAGCTGGACTTGGAGACCTTTGCTGAATCACATTTAATATGAACAAATGACCCTTCTTCTTCACTGAGTACTGGTTACTGGAATAACCATTTAAGAAAGGAAACTCTCATTTTATCTCCTCCCTCCTTTGACTATCTTTCACCTCTTCTTTCACTGTGCATTATACACAAGACAGCACAGCCCAGAAAATACAGGGATGCACACTTCAATTATTAATAAACAATAGGGTTTCCATGTGCTGCAGAAATTTCCTCTGGCCATTTTTTGCTCACACACTCGGATATTTGGCCTTATAAACACTGAGGTAATGTCAAATATCAGGGGACAAAGAAAATTCAAAATCCCTAACTTTCAAAAAACAAACAAACAAAAATAACATTGGATTGATTGCACTAACACGAACACACTTGGATGCTGACAACTTCATAGTTTTATGGGTGGTGACATGAAGCACACCATACCTTGGTTAAAGCTGCGTACAGTGTCACAGCAAAAATTGCCAGAAGCGCAATGTTGGATAATCGTTACACATGAAAAATGTGTTCATACATACAGAAAAAAGCAAATAGCATGTCTGCAGAAATCTTTTTATAATCTATTTGATGCAGATTTGTCTTAGGAGAGAACTGAAATGGAAACAAACTGTTCCTGCAATAAAGCCTCCTTTGGTGCACAAATTAGGATAGGAGAGTCAGCAGGAGTTGGAAATCTGTGTTTGGAGAGTGTTTGTGTGTATGTATGTGTATGCACATGAGTGGTCTACTGTACTCGCATGTGAGATTTAGCAAGAATCAATGTGTGTGTGTGTTTATGTGTGTGTGTTTGTGCCCCCTCGGTCCTGGTCCCTTTAATTCTGTGAGCTAAGATAATGAGAATTTTATCTGCAGCTCCTCTGAGGCGTGGGGCTCTGATTGAATGGGAGCAGAGTGTAACGGATGAGACGAGCGATAGTGGGCCGGCTAGGTTACACTCGGGCAGGCTAACGCACCGCCAACATTCTCTATGGGGACACTTGCAACCGGCGTGTGTTTGTGCCAACACTGAGGGAGGTATTGGAATGTGCTGTGTAGCTGTGACAAAACGGGAGCCCCTTGGGTTGTGAAGGATGCCATGGCTGGCATGATGGTACAAACAATAATACACACTATGTGTCTGGAAGTGGGACACGGTGCAACCACCACGCCACAAAACACTTTAAATTAATTCCTACTCTAAATCTTTGCATATGCAGACTAAAGCTGAAAGCCAACCCATTCTCACTCCTCAATCATCACATATTTGACCCTTGGTCAAGACATTTAGGTATCACAATGTAATGCATTTGATGGAGAAGCAAGTAAATTGTGTCAGCTCAGAAGGAATCCACTTCTAAAATACACTCACCAGCTACTTTTTTAGTTAGACTTGTTTAGCTGTTCATCAATGTAATTATCTAATCAGCCAATATGTGGCAGAAACTCAATGCATTTAGGTATGTAGAGAAGGTTAAGACAACCTGCTGAAGTTCAAACTGAGCATTAGAATGGGGGAGAAAGGCAGTTTAATTGACTTTGAACATGACATGGTTGTGCTCAGACCCAGGGAGCAAACTTAGGCAATGTTTGACAGGTTTTACATGTCTACCGACAAAGGTAGAATAATGAATTTATTGGGAAAGGTGGGCGAGGGATGTCAGCACCACTGAAGGCTCGCTCTGGCAGAGTGGAGATATGGAGTTAGAAATTGTCTAGGAAGTGAAAACGATTCTTAAGAGGAATCTTGACACTTCCTAATAATCTTATTTGGGTCCAGGGTTAGAAGGACCTTGGAGGGAGTTGGTGGACGCCTGGTGAAGCCGGTAAGTACTTCCTTTAAAAGGTGATAGAGCTACTTTTTATAACTGAAGAAGCCCCTCAGATGAGAGGTTAAACATCTTTACAATCTCAAAGTCCAGTTGCCTCTTTTTTCAAGCTCTCTAGACTACCATGACCTGGATAACTGATAACCTAGACAGATAGGAAAAGCTTTGTAACCGACCACCCGCCCCACTTTGGACAGGCTGTAAGAACAGGATATCTGAAGGCACAACACACTGGACCTTGAAGAACATGGGCTACAGTAGCAAAAGACCACAATGGTCACCAGTCCTGTCAGCTAAGAACAGGAAACATGCCAAAGATTGATCAGAAATCAATGAGTCTTCATTTATGTTGAGACATCCAGATGCAAGATCGGAATTTGGCATAAACAACAAAAAAGCATGGAACCATCCTGCCTTATATTCATGGTTCAGGCTTGTTGTAGTGGTGCAACAGTAAGTTGGATACTTTCGTGGCACACTTTGTGCTCCTTGGCACCAACTCAGCATCACGTCATACTATCCAAGTAATGTTTCCAACCATGTCCACCCCTTTATGACCACAGTGTATCCATCTTCCAATGGCTGTTTCCAGCAGGAATCTGGTTTCTTGATTGTAACAGTGAGTTGAACATACTCAAATGGGCTCTGCCGTCACCAGATCTTAACCCAATTGGATGTGATGGAAAAGGAGAAATGCATTACAGGTCTGATAGCAAAAGGGGACACAACATGGTCCTAGCAAGGTGGGCCTAATATTAAGTCAGGGAAGTATAAATGCTGTGAAACCATGGCCAAAATATTGTTCCTGTATTGATTTTGCATATCAAATATCATCAAGATGCTCAGTCACTTGCCTGGCAGCTCCATCTTCAACATCTTATGTCCAACGCCTGTCCTTCCTCTATTCTAATGTTAAAACATAAAAGTTTTGAGATGATCTTGTTCTGTAAAATACATACATCCTCACACTCCGAGACCACATCTTTATCTGCCCCTATGTCTTGTAATTTTCATTATTCATCTTCCTCCAGTACGATCTCTTTAATGGCACCCTGATAAGTCTGATGTCAGATTTAGTTTTGCAGCCAGCAGACAAAGAGCTGAAACGTAAAAATTAATAAGATTAATCAAATTAATTAAACTGTGCTTCTGCTAAATGTGGAAATTCAACTCAGCCAGATTTAAAGCAGTCTACCTTGCTCTATTTTTCAAGTGAAATCTTTTTATGGTTATGTTCGACATTTTATGTCGAAGAAGCAGTAATCCTAAAATCACGTCTTGTTTAATTGGCCACAGTCACTTTTTATCTATGACCCAGAAAGAGATGCTTATATGCATTTTACTTGCTCATCTAATTATGGAGAAAAGGATAAAAGAGATGGTTTGCCTAAAAATAAGCCAGTCACTGCCAGCCAGGATGTAAATTATATGATTATGTAAACTGGATTGTGAAATCGTGTATATATATTCTGGTTAAATGTGAATAGACTGTCCTGCCAGTAAAAGCAGAAACTCACCTTTAACATTCAGATTTAGTGTTTAGTGTTTTTTTAACGGTTTAACACCATCAAAAAACAGGCCTCTTTCTAGGCTTATTATCATAATTAGGTATAAACAAGCTCCGATTTTAAAACTACATATTCTGTCAATGTCATGTTTTTCAAAGGATTACATTGTCTTTTGCACGTTGAACAGGTGAGTCCATCATACCTATTATACAATGACTTATCCTGTTCCCATATTCTGTGATAAGGACGCCAAGCAAGGGTGTTTTGAAAGAGTTTCTAAAGAGTTTCACTATCAAACAAGGAACCATCTGCATAAATTCTGTTTATCACAGCAGTATACAAAATTAGTCTCTCATAATGAGGAAGAAATATAAGAAAGTAGATACAAAAGCTTGTTATAGTTGACTTGTCTGGGTATAGACATCTTTGCTTTTCTCTTGTTTGCTACTTTAGCTCAGTGGAGTTCTCACTAATCATCAACAAAAAACCTCTCACATTCATTAGATTAAATACCTTCATTGCCTTCATATAACAAGTCCTTTCTTGAAATAATAAGTTAGATGAGGAGTGCAGATTTGGTTTAAAAAGAGGTAATTTAGAGCTCACTGCCTAAAATCATACTGTGAGTCACTGACAACTGAGGCAAATCAAAAACAGCAATCTGAAAACAGTAGTCTGCCACTTAAGCGACAGAGCAACTAAAGGGCCAGTTTAATGGGAACAATGGTCACCTCTAAGGAAAAAAAAATTTAATCATTGCCACAGAAATTACATAGCAGGATAGGAGTAAAAATAAACAAATGTGGGAGATGATTCAAATGAGCAATAGGTAATGCTTAAGAGGATTAATTTTGGAACTTGTAAAAATGACGAATCATAAGATGCGATGAGTTAAACTCATTTCATGGCCAAGGACACATCTAATACGTACATTAAATGAACATTACATAAATGCTTTCTAATGTTTCTTCCATTATGGCAATAATGCTAAATGGTATTCACTATGCTACATGTCTAAGGTTAATATAAAGCTTTCCCCATTATACAGTAATTTATGAGCCTTCTTTTAACAGACAATAACTGATGGGTAACATATCCGGTGAACAAGAATACTCGCGCCAGACTAAAATACATGGCTTCTTATGGAAAATTTGGCAAAATCTTGGCAAGATAAAGAAATTTGTTTGGGTATTGTAAAACTGACAATTTCAAAGTCAGTTGAGTGGAGTTCATTCCTGAACGTGATGTGAACAATAAATAAAACCAGCCAAACAACACATTGGCTGATGATAAAATATATTTGTATATATGACCAATTTTAATGGATGAGTACAGTTGGTAAAGAACCACCCAACTGCTGATTGACTTGGATTTTCCCACACAATGGTCTCAATGGAAAAAGAGAGAATATCCAGTGAGCAGCAGTTCTCTGGGTGAAAATTCCTTTTTGATCCCTCAGGTTGAAAGAGAATGGCCAGACTGCTTCAAGCTCATAGAATGGCAACAGAACCTCAAATATCCACTTGCTATAACCAATAGCAGGGGTGGGCAACTCCAGGCCTCGACGGCCGGTGTCCCTGCAGGTTTAGATGTGTCCTTGAACCAACACAGCTGATTTAAATGGCTAAATTAGGTCCTCAACACGTGCTGAAGTTCTCCAGAGGCCTGGTAACAAACTAATCATGTGATTCAGGTGTGTTGACCCAAGGTGAGATCTAAAACCTGCAGGACACTGGCCCTCGAGGCCTGGAGTTGCCCACCCCTGCTATTGACCAATAGACCAATAGAGTGCAATTGTATGCTCAGGACATCAAATGACCTACAGCAGAGGTTTCCAACTCCAGTCCTCGAGAGCTACTGTCCTGCAGCTTTTAGATGCATCCCTACTCCTACACAGCTGAATCAAATGGTTGGATTACCTCTTCAGCATGCCATCAAGTTTGGCAAATGCCTGGTAACAAGCCATTCATTCAATTCAGGTGTGTCGGAACAAGGATGCATGTAAAACCTGCATGACAGTAGCTCTCGAGGACCCGAGTTGGACACCCCTGACCTATAGTATAGCAGCAGAAGACCATACTAGCTAAGAACAGGAAAGTGAATCCTTAATGTACACAGACTCACTAAAATCTGACAACAGAATATTGAAAAAAATCTTGCCTGGTCTCAAGCTCTGCTGTGACATTCAAATGGTAGGATCAGAATAAACAGCATGAAAGCATAGATCCGTCCTGTCTTGTATCATTGATTCAGGCTGCTGGTGGGGTAATAGTGTGGGGAATATTTTTGTGACAAACTCTGGTCTCCTTATTATTGATTAAGCATCATTTAATTGCCACAATATACCTGAGTACTGTTGCTGACCCTGTCCATCCTATCATAATGACAGTGTATTCATCCTCCGATGGCTCTTTCCAGCAGGAAAGTGTGTTCTCGAACATGACAGTGAGTTCAGCATACCCATATAGCCTCCACAGTCTGCAGAGCTTACCCAATAGAGAAGATTTACAGTCATGCACAGTAACTCCCGTAATCCAAAAGTCCAAATATAAAAAGATAAAACTTTTAACCTTCAGGGGCTATACATAATTTGTAAGTAAGACCTGAGAACAACAGACAAAATGTGGTCTCATTGTGTCTCCACAGTGTCTGGACAGAAACTGCCACTTTAAATTCAACTAATGCAGCTGCATCATTTTCAAACCTAATGACAGACAATGGCTACACTCATACAAGATACAAAATAGCATAACCCCATCCATGTGAATGGGGCCCCATTTACAAAAGATCTAAAATAATACTGTCACGAACAAAAGAAAAAGAAAAAAAAGGATTTGACTCTACTTGCTTGATCATGTTTGATGCACAATAGATTCACAATAACAAGACCATGCCTTGAACTTTTAACGCAGAGCTGTTTAGTACTCAATGCTTACTAAGACATAAAGAGCTACATACAAATGAAATGAAATAAAACAAAATAAAATAAAATTCTCTTTCATAAAGTAGAGTGAGGTAGTACACACCATCAGAAGCAATAAGAAGAAGGTATCAAGGAAACCATCAGTGTCAAAATGGAAGGAACCATTCCTGAACAGAGATGGGAGACTTCATAACCACTTAACAACTTAGATTGCTATCCTCTCATTAGGGCTGCCACAAACGATTATTTTGAGTCGACTAGTCACTGATTATTTTTGCGATTAGTTGACTAATCAGATCATGCATCCATTGGACGTAAAATGTAGAGCTTATTGCACGAGCATGCATCTGCTCTTATATAACTA
The DNA here is from genome assembly GCF_000239375.1 of Pundamilia nyererei. Classification (NCBI taxonomy): domain Eukaryota; kingdom Metazoa; phylum Chordata; class Actinopteri; order Cichliformes; family Cichlidae; genus Pundamilia; species Pundamilia nyererei. Next base: position 2,500,355 of record NW_005187453.1, read on the forward strand.
TCATTAGCTTACAGCTTGAAGTGTTTAAGGTATGTGCTAACTAAAAATAAAGACAAGATGATAGTTAATTAAACTTTTAATGAAATTTGCAGATTGTCTCAGTAAAGTTTAATAAACTCAGCCGTCTGCCCCTTGCTGTCTAAAATATAACAGGACACTGACATAAATTCTCGACAATCTCACACTTTCGTTTAATCAGTTTTCTGTTTGACGTTTATTCAGCTGTGTGAAAACTATAACTTTAATCAGCCAAACCGATTTACTCAGGAACAAATAAAACACTGAAAAAAGTCAAACACTAACATTTTTAAGTTATCTAAATGGCTTATATATCATGTTTGACATGAATAGTGAAAGACCACGGGGGGCCTAAAAACGATGTGCAAGGAGTCCGGTGTTCTCACCGGCTCTAGTGACCCTTGACTTCCCGGCCAGCTATCGAGCTGGTGGGTAACAGACATCTCCGAAAAATGCAGAGAAGTTTTGCAAATATGTAGCGTCTTGATAAATCAAGCAGATATTTGAAGTTCACACATCTACATTCTCACCTGAAAATATGTTAAAAGTTTATTTTGTGACCCAGAAAGAGTAATAAGAGTAATATTAAAACTAAGCAGCTGCCACCATTGTTGGAAACTGGAATTGGCTGAGCCGTGCTTTGAATCCTAAGATATGTTGGGCCACGAAGCATACACCCGACCCATCCTTCAAATCTAGGGAAAAGGAGGACGCATTTGTTGGCTACATTTGGAGGAGTCTTCGAATTTGAACAGCCTTCGCCGTGTCGCTATAATGTAATTGGCCTACAAATGCAGAGGATGTGGCCCCTGAATTTGGACACAGCTATGATACTGGAGACAGCTTCTTCTTCGTTGGCGTTTAACGGCAGCTGGCATCCTTGTAGATGCATTGCTGCCATCTTCTGTTTCAGCCCGCTATTACACTCTTAAATCCTACTACTTATTCCTGAGTCTTTCAGGATCTTAAAAAGCTTAAAACGACGCATCGACTATTAAATTAGTCATCAACGATTTTGATAGTCAACTAACTGTGGCAGCCCTACCTCTCATCCCCTTACACCTAAATCCCAGTAACTGATGACTGAATTTGTGACGTCACCAACAGATTATGTCTGACTTTCACTACCAGGTAAATTATTTTCAAATTAGTACTCTGGATACAATATGACCAGGGGTGCCTCCAGAATGTTTTTCATCGACTTAACGAAAAATGCTTCAGGTGCTTTGGTGCTATGGGTTTTGTCATTCTGCGACAGTTTAGGGCTAAGGAAAGAAGATACTCTAATGGTTAAATCCATAAACAAATTTAGAGTCAATATTATGTCTAAACAAAATAAACTGCAAGCATTCATTCTTTCTCTACATGCCCTTCCCCTGATTTCTAAGAGCATGTCCACTGGTTTTGTGCTGACCACCATGATGGTGAATCAACCGATTCCATCTGTAAATAATGAGAGCATGCAGTGGCTCGTCAAGGAGAAAAATACAGACAAGAAGACACCTAGTTTTCATATCCACAAATGCCAAACTACAAATAAGTCACCAGCAATAACTGAAGAAAAAAAAAATCTTTAATTAAAAAAAAATTAACAAGCTCTAAAAAAATAGAAAACAAGCAGAACGGAGCTGTATAGAACATTGCTGCTCCAAAATAATTTATGCTTAAATGACAAAGCACACTAGTATTCATTAAGAGTGGAAGAAAGATGGAAGTGAGTTAATATTGTTATGGAGTGCAAGTCAGTGGGGGTTGAGGAGACTGGGGTCAGTGAATGGGTCAACAAAGTGTTAGACTTTAACACAGCGGACAACTTGTTGTCCAAAATGTTAAATACTAACTAATATGTGTAAACATGTCATGACAAGGAGGGAGTTTATCAAAGCAATGTCAATATTGGAATATTTCAGCTGTTGCATTATTACACCTTAATTTTCTAACAACTAAGGGATCCTTGGTTTGGTCCCGAGAGAAGAGTCAAATCCCTCTGGGGTTGTGGGGTTGTGTGTCAGGAAGGACACCTGGTGTAAAAATCTGCCAAGTCAAATATGTGGAGTGACCTCCTGTGGCGACTTCTTGTGAATAAGGGAACAGCTGAAAATAGCTTGAAGACTATAATGCATGGATGGCCTAAGTACACTGTGTTAAACAAAAATAGTGTGACATAGCTTTAACCTATTTCTAGGTCCAACCCTTCATTACATTTTTTTAAAATCTGCCTTGGCTTTCATCACTGTTTCTGTCTCTATCTCTCCCAGAAACCTATTAAACTCATTCTAGCAAGCCAAATCCATGTGAAGATGGTGAAGTTGGGTGTAGTGCACTGACTGGAAAATCAGAAGGCCTTGGTGCAGCACTGAGGCCCTGCAAAGGACCTCAAAATGTTCACAGTAACCATAGGGTGCATAGGAGAAAATGTCTTTCCCATATGAGGCGAGATGTTACTTCATTTTATTTATTTATTTATTGCCCATTTATTTCACTCCCTCATCTTGTTTTTTTCCATTACAACAGTTGACGGATCAAGCTTAAGAAATACAATGGGGAGGGTTTTATTGACAAATTTAACTGTAACTCAGTTGTCTGAGCTCTGTTACAATCACGATAAAGGTTGGGGTGCCTTTCTGTATTCTCATTGGTGTTTGAGTTCATTTTTAGGTTATACAGTCATGTTGTACAAATTGGTATGCAACATACATCCATAACCCCAACTTTAACCTTTTTAAAACAAATTCCTAATTGCTTCCTTGATATTACTTAAAGACATAGAGCTTTATAAGTGGACCCTAAGGGATAATAGTCAATGAGATGTGCTCTTAACCCCTTAGCAGTCCTACAAATTTACAATTAGTCCCCTAAACCATCCAATGTACCGTGGGCGGTACGTCCGACTGCTAACAGGTTAATAATGCATGATACAGACGCAGGAAGCCCTTCAAAATTCTGCCAGGTTTTTGGCAACAGAGACAATGAAAATCTTTTCACATCCTTATGATGTTCAACACAGAGAGAGTCAGGCAGACTATCAGAGTAAGATTTTTCTTTCTTTTGAGGAATAATAAATTATGTTTTTATCATTTGGATTTGCTCCAGCACAGATTACATTATTATGAAATATTATTACAGTGTTCACCATCATTCACCAGAATTCGAAGAATATATTTGGATTAAATGAAGTATAAACTCGATCTTTTACTGAAAGCACACTTAGGTTGCAAGGCAATTTACCAGATATAAACAAAACAGAATTATGTCTCAAATTCCGAAACATGAATCCGAGCATGCTTTATCAAAAGTGTAAATCAAAGTTTCTAAAATATTAATCTCACAATCACACACACACATAAACACACACATTGAGATGATTAATACAAACAATTTGACTTATAGTCAGATGATTTTATGTCACTACACAGCCTTAGTCTGTAAGTGTAATCACTAACTATGTTAACTTGCAATTAAAAAGACAACGGAAACACAAATTTAATGTTAGCGCCATTGTTATGAAACGACTTATTATTCACTTGAGAATCTATATAATGAGTACTCCTGTGCCATAAATAATAATTAGACAGTGGTATTGTTCTGGCCTTCTGAAATCAAAGTAATCAAAATACCAGACTGCAAGTCTTAATGTCTCCCAGAGCCTGTTCAAAACAAATAATTGCTGGGTGCCTAGGAATATCAACATAATGAATTGTTTTGACAAACGTTTTTGTCATTACAGGCACCAAAAAGATGGGTAGTGTACCGTATTGTACGCAGTCTATACACATATATAGAATGTGTGTTTGCGTTCAGAAAAAAACGTGTCTGATCTCGGTAGCTGTGTTTGGACAAGGTAACAACCTAAATGGCAGACTTTCTCAGAAGTGGATCGATGCAAATGGCTCGCTGCTGCAATCACAGATGCCACAAGCAAGGGCAGACAGGCAGCCAACATCTCTCTCTCCTTCTCTTTCTGTCTTTCTCTCTATGTGTGGCACAAAATGATCTGCCACTCTGAGCAAGACTCCGCGCTGCAGGGCAGCTGCTGGCATCCATTTATCAGTGCTGGGCTTATCCAGAATATTGTCTCTCCTTCTGGCAGGAAGCAAATCAAACAAAAAAAGAGGACAAATGAGAGCAAGGAAGGAAAAAGGAAACAAAAGGGAACAAAGTGGAAAAACAGTGGAACTTCTCCTGCCAGCCTCTTCAGTCAGGTGAACAGACACATATTAAATGAATGCAAAAGAAGTCTGGAATGAAAAATTCAGAAAGTCATTACTTATGAGATCTCAGCTGCAGTGACATCCTTTCAACACTCTGCATGCAATCCTCACCCCCCCCCAAAACACCTATGCACGCGCACGCACACACACTGAATTCATCTGCACTTCCTCTCCCCACACAAATCCTCCAACTCTGATTATCTGCTTGCCTTCAATTTTGTCACCACTTCTGACAACCCTCTTATTCTGCCATCTAAACTCCCCTGTCTTCAAATTGGTTCTCTCTCTGCAGAGCCACTCTCCTTGATCACCTCTATGGTCTCCTTTCCAGCTGTTACTGTCCTAATGCACAAAGCACGTTTTACATGGTGCATACTTATCTGAATACCTTTACTGATGGCATCAGAAGATGTAATGCCACAATTTGTCCACTATAGACTTTGAAAAAAATGTTTTATAAAGTATTTGTTGCAAATGTGATTCTTTTTTTTTTTCAGATTTGTCACACGTCTTCCCCCTTTCCCTTGTTATGCTGTAGTCTTGCCAAGCTGAGTTGATGCTGATGGCTTTGAAGACAGCAAGCTGTGCCCATTACCTTAAGCATGTCTGGCTGGGGTATGAGCTAGATTAGGGGAAGAATGAATAAAGCTTTCTCACTGTGAGCACTGGGCCACCTACCTATAAATCACCTGTTCACTCCCCGTAGCCACCACAGTTCCTACTGTGTTAAATGCCTCTGACCCAGCCAGAATTCCACTGTTCTTCCCTCTCTCCCATACCTTTCCATGAACGCATTTCCTCATTTTTTTCTCCCTTCCGTCCCCAGTACATACCAACACTCCTCCACCCTCCTCGCTGGCCGTTCCTTTCCTTATCTTTATGCCACTCTGCTAGCTATATACTTTTCCATGACGTTCTCTTTTTGTCTCTCACAAGCAGCCTTTTCAGCTGTCTTTATCTCACAGTTATCTTTCTCTTGCGCTCTCCTGCAGCCGTGCACTTTAACTTGCTGTCTTCAGTGTTATTCCTTGTCTTTTTCCCCACTCCATCTCCTGCATTGTAGTCCTCCTGATGCTTCCAGTGGAGCGTGTAAAGGAACAAAGAATGCAGTCTGGGTGGTAAAATCAGTATTTGTGAGCAAGAGCATATGAGATGGAAATGGGAAAGTCTCAAGGTTAAAGGAAAAAAAACTAAACTGTTTGCACTCCATGTTTATTTAGCACATCGTAAAATGGCAGAGCTTTCCCCCCTCCTTCTTTAGCTTGCAATTCATTCACTGTTTATTCCACAAGACTTATTACAATTGAATAACATGTGATGAGCCCAAAATGCTTTAGTACTAAATACCTTGGTTCTAAATCGCTGTATTTGATGAGATTAGATTAAACTCTAATGATGCCTGTAGGGAAAATGGGGTCTTTACCAGAGAAAAGAATAGATACAGTTTGGAACTAAATACACACGGAGCTAATAGAGTGCATTAAACACGTAGCTTATAACTACAACCAGTTGAACCTGCTGTACTGACCCTACCCTAATAAATCATTAAGCATATTAATGCTATGACTGAGTGATTTATTGAGTGAGTGAATGACTGAATGAGAGCAGCTTTTTTTAATGGCAAGATTTAAAATGCAAACATGCACAAAAAGGGAAAAATGCAGTTGTACACAGATGTACCCTAACAGCACTTGCACACTATCCCCCCCTCCCCGCAAATGTCAAAGCATCTCAAATTGAGACTGGAATGTGAACTAGTCCAACAGGCCAGAGTTCACTGGTTCAAAACTCACTGCCAGGCAGCTGTGATGAGAATCTGCAGAGTAATTTGTAGTCTGAGTGAGAGCATTAGTCCCATTTTCAAATGCAATACTCACTGCAGTTCATTCGTGCGCTCAGAGAGAACCCAAGAGTTTTGTAATCTGCTCTTTTAACCCCCAGTGCCCCAACTTCCATTTGCCCACACAACCACACACACAAAAATTTCACCAACACTAGGGCTGTCTGTTGGAGAAAAGAAAGTGATAGAATGGAAGACGTAGAGGATAGAGGAAGAAGGTCCGAGATGGATGGAAAGGGAGGTCTTGAAGGGATATAAATGGAATAGCAGATGGTGGGAGAAAGAAAGACTCATCATCCTGCAAAGTTACAGCCCACAGAATGACAGGAGTGTATCTTGATGCTCATATGCCCGTGTACAATTTATTTATGTGTGCAAGCAGATGAAAAGCACTGCCTTCCTTATCTGTGTGTCATCAATATCATGGTGGTGGACCCAGCTAATTGCAATATGTCAGAGATAACAAATACTTAGGTAATGCCACACATAAAGAGGTCTGACAACAGCATAACTAGAGTGAATGGACGGGGCTATCGCCCTGGGAGCTATACAGATGTGTTATAATTATGTCACTGGTTAAGTGATGAAATGTTTTGTCATTCGTCCCCTTCTCTCCCCTCGCTGAATTAAGCACATTGTTCCCTCCTGGCTTTACCTGAGTTCTCCAACTGCTGCAGATGAAGGTCACTGCCACTTGAGGTCAAGAAGTCCGTGATTTGTATAAAACATCTCTTTTTTCATCTCACAACAAGAAAATAGCATTTTATTTTGACATGAATAAAGTACCCAAATGTACTTTTAGTGGTACATTAGGTTGTTTTTTTGGGAGACTATTCATTCATACAATTGGAAATGAAATGTGGGAGACGATGCAAGCAAATGCAGATAACCCGCCAGACACAAGAAGAAGAAAGGCCCCAGCAGGACTGAACACAGAACCATCTTACTGTGAGATGACACTGCTAATCTGCACCGTGACTCCACCAACACATACAAGACAGATTCAGAATCAAAACTGATAGAATGTAACTATGTTGCAATGTGTATTAAATTTTTTTTTCTACCTTTGAACACATGTACATAAATACCTTGAGGTCTAAAAATTGGGCCTGCTGGATACATTTTTGTAGATGGTTTCTGACTATACCCTATGTCTGTGAAGGTTCTCAGTCATCCAGGTCATCGTAGTCTAAGGAGCTTGGAAAGAAAAAGCGTCTGGACTTCTTTGAGTTGCTTGAAGACGTTTCACCTCTCATCCGAGAAGCTTCTTCAGTTCTACTTATCCTAATTGGGCGTTTATAAAGTCAGCAAAAATGCACAGAAAAGAAGACCAGACACCAGCGAGGGAGGATAAGAAAGACAGACACAACAACATTGTCATCCCCTATGTAGCCGGTGTATCAGAGAAACTCAGGAGAGTTTTCTCCAAGCACGACATCCCGGTGTATTTCAGACCCAGCAACACACTCAGAAACTGGTTCACCCGAAAGACAAAACTCCTAAACACAAACTTAACAATGTGGTGTATGCTGTACAGTGCAGCGAGGAATGTCCAGACCTCTACATCGGAGAGACCAAACAGCCACTTCACAAGCGCATGGCACAACATAGAAGAGCCACCTCCACGGGACAAGACTCAGCAGTTCATCTGCATCTAAAGGACAAAGGACACTCTTTAGAGGATGCCAACGTTCACATTTTGTACAGAGAGGACAGATGGTTTGAAAGAGGATCTCAAAACTATAATCCAGTTTTGAGATCCTTCCCCAGACGCCTTAACGTCCACTCACATCCTGGGCCATCTGACCTTAGGAATTTGCATGATAAGGTGCAAAACAAACACAAACCATTCACTCATCACAGACAGGCTGATTGGGACCCACACCCAGTTTCACACCTTGGCTCAGGCGATTAGAGGATCATCAGGGGTCCTTTGTCCCTCTGTGAGTTGAAACTCCCACTAGGTTTAAATCTGGGACTCCCCACCATTTGACCTTAGAACTGAAGAAGCTTCTCGGATGAGAGGTGAAACGTCTTCAAGCAACTTAAAGAAGTCCAGATGCTTTTCTTTGCAAGCTCCTTTGACAGTAGAAGTAAAGCATTTTTCCAAGATCACAACAGGAGCAGCTTCTTTGCAGTATTTTCTGTGATGACCAGACAAAGTCAGAGATAAAAAGCAGCATGACAAAATTTCTACTAGCTGACAAATTCTTATGATATGTAACTGGCAATGTCTAATTTGATTAATTGATCCAATGTATTGTCATGAAGCGAAAGGAAAACCCAAGGCCATGTCTTCAAGTTGCTCTTGAAGTCGACTTGTTGCAGTGATGGCATTGTATCACAGTAGCACACTCAAACTCGCTGCTTAAACAGGCCTATTCTTTCACAAAGGTTCTGAAAGCCTGACAGCATATCTAGGTGCTTGATTTTATACTCTGGCAATGAGACCGAAGACACTTGAATTCAAAGATTAAGAGGTGAGGCTTGATACCTTTGTCCATATATTGTAAATTGTGGAGTTGTATGTACAGTTGTTACGGTCTGCATAATGTGCAATGGAAAAATATTAAAAAATATCTAATATCAAAAGCCACAAGTCATACAATGTTAAAAGATATTAAACAAAAGTGACTGCATAGAGTGGCTGTTTTGCAAGTTGCCTGATAAATGACTGAAACGATTAGCCATTTAATAACATTGGTCCCAAATATTTTCTGCGAGAGACTGAATCAATAAGTTATTTCAGCTCCCGGCACATGATGTACAGCATACAGTGCAATGTAACACATGTGCTACTATGCCAGTTGTCTGTGACTGGAACATAAATGAAGGAGACAGGTATTCTCAATACCTACAATACAAAATCTCTAATGACACAATCCAGACAATGCAATCAGACCGAGAAAGTTCATGATAAATGGGCTTAGTCACCAATCACAAATTCTTTCCACGTAGGTCTCCTGAATCCAGCAGAATAGGGCGAAGCTAAACTGTCCCCATCGCGTTGATGTGGACTTAACGAGCGGCTTTAAATTCGTCTACCAATCATGCCGCCTTAAGACTCGGAATCCCAAGCCTGAAAGACTCTACCTGTGCGTATCTGAGGGTAACTACATCAAAAGTTGATGGCGGATGGGCCTGCGGTGGCTCATCGGTATGAGCATAGGGGTCTGTTCAGCTGCATTAAGCCCCAGCAAGTTCATTAAGCAGCATGAGAAGGTAAGGACGAACACTGGGGCAGATAGTCTGCCTTGATCAATGTAGATGAATGTTCTGCACTGCTGCATGAGAGGCCACAGGGATAAAGTCTGAAGTGAATTAATGTATGTGCATTAAGGACGTGCATGTGTGGATGAGAAGAGTCAAGAGTCTACGAGCGTGTATGCAATGAGAAGCAGTTGATAGAAAATATGAATCTCAAAAAGGTATCAGTGAGAAGCTTCATGAATAAAAAGAAAAAGCAAAGTATGAAATTTCAATCAGTAAAAAAACAGGCAAGAAGAGATGATATAAAAAGCCCCTGCTCTCTTAAAATGAGTGGACCATTTTTCCACAGTTCGAGGCTCCGGTTCGTGTTTCTGTGAGATGGCTATCAATTTTCGTTTTCCACTGCTGCTGAGATGTCGGCCAGATACTTCTCTCAAATCTGATAAGCAGTTACACAAACAGCCAGAAAACATGATACAGTGAGCAAACTCTAGACACGACCTGATGCCTCTTCATCATCGAGATGACAATGACAGGCGCAGAGATGATATGTGGTGAAGAACTTTGCTCATTTTAGTCTCAAAAGAGAGATACAGAGATGAGGGAAGACAGCCTGCCTGATGCATCCCAAAACACTATCGTCTCCCTAAATAAGAGTGCCTTAGCAAATGAAGACGAGTACGGGGAAAGAAAAATATCTAAAGAAGGTCAACTGTTTCACTGAGGAAGGTGAGATGCTTTCATACAACATAAAAGAGGGAGCATGCATTGTGCAAGTCAGTAAAAACTCACATAACATGGGGAGAACTTAGGTAGGCCTACCAGTCTTTAATAGACTTGATTTGCAGTGGCAAATCTGCAAGACAGATGCTAGACTATAATTTGAATGCAGACAAGCTGGCTGGCACTTGTTGTCCAAGCACAGAGTCCCCATCCTGATTGTTGTGTTGTTTCATTTCACTCTGTCAGCCTGCTCTATTGTCAGACTGCTATTATTTTTGCTTTACTTTAGGTTCCCTTTCCCCCCCTACTTTGTTATTGTTTGCCTGTTAGCTTGTCTCCCCCTGAGGTAAAATGTGCTTAGGAGGAAGCGGCAGAGATTAATTTGAGTACCTGAGTTTATCAGTTGCCTGTTCAAAAGTAATACAACAGTTCCACAAGGACAAAGAAAAAGTGACAGCATGTGAAAGAGAAAACATCTTCAGAGACAGTGATGGATCACAAGTGTGAATCATCACACACAAAGAATCAGCCCCGCAGTTTTTATTAAGTCAAAAGTATTCTTTCTCCAAAGACGAAGCTCAACGGGCCAAAGTGATTTCAAAAATAAAAAACAGTGAGGCCTCAGAGTCGCTTATAAAACACACGGCAATGAACAAAAGGAAGTCGTAGTCTGCAGAATACTATTTTAATGTTCTGACATGAGCCACAGCAAATATCGAGTGTTTCCCGCAAGCCTTCAGTGCCATATTAGATGCCTACCAATGAAATTCATTGTGCAGAGAATTAATCATCACACAGTATTGTAACATCAATAAACAACAGGAGGTTAAAAGGGCAGAGCCGGGGTGAAGTCGTGGCTACAAGTCTTCTGGTCCACGGACAGCAGAACAAGCGTTTGACAGCAGGGAGGATACTGTAAACAAAAACATCTGCTATTATTCAATTCCCAGTTGTGGCATATCTTGACCTGATGAAAGAGAAATGAATAAATCATGCTCCATTAAATGTCATTACGCCTGTTAGCAAAATCTAATTCTACTAAAGTTCAGCGCCAGTTTACAAATTGAATGTAATTGCCCAGAATGCAAATGGCCTGGGCTGCTGTTTGTGTGAATGTGAGAACAAGAAAGAAAGAAGTGTGAGAGACAACGAGACAGAAAAACAAAAAGTGCTCTCTGAGGAAAATCACGAAGCGACAGAATAATGGGCAATGCTTACTCTTCAGAGTTTTCATTCAGAAGCCTGAGCGGCTACAACACCAGGGAATTGTCGATTGTCAAGGTTTTAAAAACTGATGGTTTCATTTGAAGGAAAAAAAAAAAACAGAGATGGGGGAAATGTAATTACCCAGCAAGATCTGTGTGGGAGTTTTACTGTTTGATAATTATCCCTCAAAGGCATGTTAAACTTTTCCTTAGCTATCTGTTTAAAACTCCACGGAGACACAGAAGTGGGGAAGAGGTCACCCGGCTTCAGCAGGGAACAAGAAGAGAGAAAGATGTGAGATAAATGTGCAGGAGAGTAGAGATCAGATAAGTGCAGGGTTGTTGGGCAGCCGAGAAGCACAATAGGAAATAAAACAATATATCACAAAGCAGCACAGCTTTGAAGGCAAGTTATTGTCTTGCTAAGTCACACAAATGCATCTTCTTGTAATGGTTTTCATAAAAGTAAATGTTGGATTTTTGTGGAAACTACCTGTCTTTTTTCGGATGAAGCATCAAAGCATGGAGCATTGGAAATGGATGACTGGAACATTTGATAGACCACTTTTCATTCCCTCAACTCACTTTACCCCGCCATCTGTCTCTTTTATGGATGTAAAAGCACACGCTCGCTGTACACAGACACTGTATTCACTGCAGCTCGGGTTTTGCTTCAAACATGGATGTGCACGAGCATCCACTCGCATAAATTGCGAGCATAATCTATTTACCACATAACCGCACTGACCATAAAATTCTCGAGAATGAGCAAAAAATATGAGAACCCGACAATGCTTAGAATAAAAATGAACAAAATGAAAAAAAAAAAAAAAACGGAAGGCAAATTGAGAGAGTCAGGCCTGTTTACTCGCCTAACTTTTCATGAAAATGCCCTGCTCTGCAACTCAAACTGGAAACACCATTTGAAAATATTTTAGCAAAAAAAAAAGTCTCAAATATGTTGTTTTTTTTTTTTAATCAGCCGACTATATGACAGAGAATTAAGTTCAAACATCCACATTATCTTCATGGACTTAAAGGAATGTCATATTAACCTGAGGCAGCTGGTTTCATGTCACACAAAAGCTTTTCATCACAGTTGAAGCCGTTTCCGCTTTTCCCCTGATTCAGTAAGCTCCCAAAATAAGCTAAATAAGAATTGCCTTGATTTGTTACTGCAGGCATCTTAAGATCTTAGTCCTGGTAATACCCATTTATCTCATGGGTGTAGTTCAAGTCATGTGTAAACCCACATTGCTTTACTTGCACATGCACCCATCAGCTTAAGTTCTTTATCTGTAGTATTAATACACTCTAATTATTGAAGGGTTGCCTGATGCCATACAAAGAGTAAACTCAGATGAAGGAGTCTCCCTAAATTGTTGCATATAAATGTATAAACACCAAGACAACCCCAAATAAACCAGCTGGGGTATAGATAAAACACACATACAGTGTAACTATGAGCATTCATCTATAACTCTCCAGGACAAACTGAGGGGGTCACCCATAGGCCTGCAAATGTGCATTATTGTTAGTGACACTCGGTGTGTTTCTCCATTTGCTTGCAGGATGCTTTTCTATTACGCCAGAGAGCCAATTAGCGTCTCTCAGTTTGACACCCATCACATCCAGCACTCGCATGCTCATACATGTTAATTATAGTCGGAATGGCAGCAGAGGTTTTTGCTGCCTTATTACAGTGGGAACATGGAACTAACAACCAGTGGAATGATGTGGCAAAAATCTCAAAGCACAACCCCCTGTCACCATTGCTCGGTTACTTATTTTCTGTCCTCCTTCGATCCCTCCCTAGAAGCAGAGCTAGTGAATAATGCTCCCAAGGAGTTACCTTCAAATCAAAGCTGGTCTTTCTACAAAAGTGAGGGAGCCACGTTAGAGCAGCTAATACCGTGTCATTTAGAAACAGCTGCATATGAGATTTGGCAATTCAAAGCAAAAGCAAGGACACATTTACCCAAAACTGCACTGGATTTACTCTCACTTTGCAACATTGTGGACATAATAGTCGGAAATCAATATACATTTATAAATGAACGAATAAATAAATATGGAAATCGATGTATAAAAACAATCTCCCACTCAACTCTTTCAAGTTACTGTCATGGAAACATGGTGGAACATTAGTTGTTCAAAAACTTGTTTTCTGGCTGTTGTGTGAAAATGAACGCATTCTAGTTGTAACAATTCTTCTAATAGAGAGACAAAATACATTTTGATTCACAGTGTTAAACATACGTCTCTGCGCAAACTCGAATCATCTCCTGCCCAACACGAGTAATAATCCCCAAGGACCTCAGTAGAAACACTGGACAGTTTGATTGAACAGAAGAATCAAGGAACACGTCCCAGATAGCAATACCCTACAACTAGATAATTCAAAAGAGATGATACTTTCTCTCTCTGGGGAAGATGCTTCCCTCTGAGAGTGTTCCACCTTTTTGAATAAAGAAACCATGATCTTGTAAACCACCCGTGGGCAAAATGGAGGTAATGATCTAACAAAGCCAGAAGGACAACATCATCAGCAAGTAACATGGAAATGGCACCTTTTGCGTCATCCAACTGGACACTACCCAGGCCTTGGCTTGATTTAGATTTTTTGTCCATAAATATTACCAACACAGACGCGACCGGGGCAGAACCTTATTAGAGCCTGATGATACTGCGCATGACTTGACTTAATGCCAGATGTGTCTGTTTCTTAGTGCATATAAACTATGAATGGCTCATAACAGTGATCACTTTTTTGGAAACAGTTTTGGAAGAGATGCTGAAGACCAAAAAAACCGCCAATAAAAAAATAACTGAAAAATGATGCAGAAATGAGAGAATAACAGCTTTCTGACTACATTTCGATTTTTCTTCTTGTTTGAGAAAACAAATGATCTCAGAGTTAAACTGGATGGAAAATACAGATAAATTGGATGGAAAATGAATTTTTTTAAATTAATTAACTGATGGAACAACATTGTATCTATTATAGGAGAAAAAATGGAGTGAAAGAGAGAGAGAGGAAGAGAGAAAGTCCTAGAGCACTGAAGGGAAGGTCAGGGAAATACAGGCAGATGTTAGAAGATGTCCCAGAAGTATTCTCTTTGCTACAATTCTCTCACACCAAGAAGAGAAAGACAGCAAGCGTAACAATGGCACACACAAGCACAAAATACTCCAGCGAAGCCAGTGCACCAGCTATCAATGAAGTTCAGACATTTATGTTAATTTAGCTTGCAGATGTAAACACATTTATATGTATGGGAGCAAACATGGGCTGCACATATAAACACGGATGGAGAAAGCAACCTCGTTTGCATTACTTTATCATCCTCTTGTCATTGCTCAACTTGCTGTATTTCTGTCTCAGTCAAGAAACTTGGTGAAGATTGCATAAATGTGTTTCTGTATCCCATCACCATGCTGCTTATAATACACAACGCGTCACCCACTGCCTCCAGACTGCCACAACAAGAAGACACACACACCTGCAATAGCTACGTCAGCCCACCCAAGGACATTCAGCATGTCAGCTCTGATTAAGCCTGCACTCAGCCTGTAGAATAGAGTTCTTGGTTGGGAGAGGAGGGGTGGAGGGAAAGAAACGACTTGTGGCCAGTAATAAATCGCTGCAGGCAGCCAGGCTCTTCAGAGCCATGGCCCAGCTGACCCCCAACAGATGCCGGCTGGTTTGGACTGCCAGTTGCGTCCCGGCCTGTGGGCCAGCACCATCATGAGCGATGGACGCCATCCAAAGTGGGGGTCTGCCGCCACAGGCGCAGGTGTCGACATCGTTAACATCCAATAAGAAAAGAGCCGAGCCCTGCGGGTGGGGCAAAGTGATATTGATGGAAACTCGTCTGCAGTTCCCTGGTTCAGTGAGCAAATATGAGAATAAATATGGCCTTTTTATATAGCATGTGCTTTTCATTAATATTAACCAACAGCCCCAATGGTGCACAAGAGTGTCCATTAACAGTGGCCACTACGGTTTGACAACTACCGTCTGTTTATAGTTTTATCTGTGGTTGTCGTTGACCGTTTTCCTTTCTCTCCCTGTCCTCTTTCAAACGTAGCCAGTAAATGCAAAGCATGATCCAATATGTTCTTTTGGTGCCAAGACAGCAAAGTCAATTATGTTTGTTGTTTATTAGAAACTCAGAGGATTATGTGACCATTTGCCAAGCTAGAGACATGGTTTGCTGAAAATTAATCCTATGAGGATTCAGATTGTTTTGGCCCAAACTTTTCTTCCTCGTTGTGTTGGCATTGTCAGGAAACTGAGTAGCTCTGAGGTATAAAACAGTAAAGGACAAACAAGGCTGGATATGAACGAAATAATCCGGTGAATGGCCATATCAGTAATATTTTTATAATTAGCTCTTCTAGGCAAACCTGTTTAATATCAACCCAGTTCTGAGGATGAAATATGTCTAAATCATTATCACAGCCTGTGTCCCAGGCTGATACCTATACTAATGGTTCTCCATCAAGGCCCAAATTAGGATGTTAGTTGACAGCAGGCCAGTGATATTCAATTCAATTCAAATCAAAGTTATTTTTTATAGCACCAAATCACAACAACAGTCCCCTCAAGGCAGCATTTTGTCAAACAAGCAGAATTTTCCATAGGCTAAACTTACAAAAACCGTTTGAATACTAGTCACACATAAAAGATTTCACTTAGAAGGTTTGGCTCTTAGCTTGGAAATGGCAGCCTATCAGCAGGCAGAACACCATCTAGACCAACAGTCTATCTTTGCTTCTATAAAACCCACAACTGTCTCTCAGGACTTTCACCCATGAGCTATTTAAGGCCATTGAGGGGATTCCCCGTGCTCTATGATATTTGAAGATATCAATGTTTCCACCACAGGCTTCAGTTTGATGAGTCTTTGATTTAAAGTACAACATTTTAATCCCACACTGGCTCTTTGTCAGGTGCAGAGGAACAAAGATGGATTTAGCTCTTCCTCTATCACAGAGCTCCTGAGAATGAACACAGCATTTTTAAATCCAATGTTAGAGTCAAATCAGCAAGGAAAGCAAGTCTAAGCATTGCCCTAGAAAGCCTATAAACCCCATAAGTGGGTGAATCGTATGTGGGTAAAACTGAGGTTGCATGTTGTACCCTTTCTTTAGTTGAGCACAAAAAAGAACCAAATAAACTGACGCACATCATGCTTGAATAACTTCTAGGTTCAGGTACATAATACAGAATATATTTGGCACCAGAGTGTGGGGACTTTGTTTTATCTGTGAACATGTAGTCTATCATGTATGTGTCCCGTCCTAGTTGGGATCTCTTATGTTATGTCTAATTTGTTCACTGAATCTTTCTACTTCTTAAAACTTTATAACAAAGATTATGCCGTCATCTCTGTTCGCTCTTTAAATGATTTCTTTTGCAGTATGTTTTTCCATTATGTTGCGACATATTCAAATGATGACTAAAGCCACTAAAATGCCCTTACACTCAAATTTATGGCCCTCTCCTTTTTTTTTCCCCCAACTGATGAATCATGGTTGCATGCTCTCACCCACATAAGGGCACTTGGAGATATTAGAAACTGTGTATAATATCAGAATACTTGTTTTGCTTGGTTTTCTATTAAACAGCACTACCTGAGAGCATCAGTTGTTAAACACAGACCTCATTCATTGAAACTCTAAGTATCGAACACGCATTTTCAGGAGCTTCACTACATTAGCTGAGCAAGAACGCTAATTAAATGTCTCTGGCTGCAACAGCAGCCAAGGCTCTACCAAGGACCAGGCCCAGCGTGACTACAATAATGTCAACACACTCCAAATTTAACTTGAACAAGAACATTAACAGTTAGAAGAGTTTTTGCTTTTTCTGATGCAAAACTACGCTTAGTCCAAGAGAGACAGTCTCTGTCAAAATGCTACATTATATTAAATTAATCTTTTCCTTTCGTCACCATCATCTTTCTGAGACACGACAGCTGATATATGAAGCTGCAGTTTTAGAACTGTTAATTGTCTCTATTCTATCCATTAAACTGCCAAAATAATTCATATTATTAGCCATTTCCACACTGAGTATGTTGGTCTGTGGATGGATTACAACTCCAAGGTCTTGAAGCGCAGCGGCCAATATTATTCTTGGTTCTGCTCTTGGTGCAGTGAACATGAACCCGCTCTCAACCTGCTTACAATAACCTCGATCTCCAGAGCAGGACTACTATTAACAGCCATAGTCCAGGGACAATGTCGTCTGAGCTTTAGAGGCAGCTAAATTATACTGAAAACTGTAAAAGCTGTGACCTGGCCCTCTCTGCAGGACAGAAACACAAGAGTAGCTAGTAGGTGGCTGTTAAATATATCAAAATAAATTCAATATGTGGGAAAAATTAAGGCTGTGTGGAAAAATAAAAGAGCAAGACACTGACCAAACATTTGCTAACCTGTGCTGATGATAATGTTGCTTTTTTATTAACGATTTTAATCAAAGTGCCAAAGATTACCAGCACAGGTTACAGGAAGTCTTGACCCACATTTCGCTTATCAGTTATCCATTATTCGGCTTTCCACTCGCTACATCAGAAACCCATAAGCCCTGGCCATTCCCCTCAGAGCCTGTCATCAGCCAATAGCCAATGGGTTCCCACATGCATATGATAAATGTGGAAAGACAGGGAAATGAGTGATGGTTAATATGCACACACACGCATTAATTATTTTTGAGAAGCTAATCTATGCTGAGGTTTTAATAAAACAGATTATTAAAAAGCACTTGGCAAGCTAGTTGTCACTGACTTGATTTATTTGTCATTAATCAATACAAGGTGAAAGGTTTTGGCATGAAGCCACAGTGAATATTTTTGTATATTGAAACCTGTAGTTTTCCTTTGATGCTCACAGTCCGTGCTTAATTCAGCAGCTAACATAGACAGAGATACAATGTTTGCATCTACCATATCTGCAGTAACACGTGACCGTACCCTTCAAACCTCCTAATCAATTTGTCTCATTCAAGTTAAATAACAGCTGCAGCGTATAGAGATGTTTTTGGTGGGCCAGATAAATTACTATTTGAAATTTCTAGAGCATCTGCATTTTTTTGTGCAAGTTTGGAGGTGGTGAGGCTGGCAGGCACATGCTGTGAAGGATGAGTAATGACAACAAATTGAGAGGTGGAGGAAGTAAACACACTAGGCTGTTGTTTCTATTGGACTTTTCACCCTGGGGCTGTCATCATAGCAACCCCCCTTCTACCAAAATGTATTATGTTCTGCTGGCACCTCCTACAGCAAGCGCTAAGAAATTTCAACCCATAGGGGGCACAGAATCTGCTCTTTGCATTCCTTGAATCCTTCTTTCCTTGCTTTTTGCTCTTTGGCTCTCATTTGTTTCCTCCACCTGCTTGACCAGATGTAGACTAAGTGGTTGCTGTCAACTGAAACAGATTCTTATGTACTGGATAGTGAACTACAGGGGGCCCTACCCCAGACAACATCTAGAAGAAATTCATACACTGCCCCGTCGTCAAAACGCAACCTTAATATGTTAACTGAGGTTCTCTGAAACTGCACTCTAAAAGTCACCACTATATTTTCTGCCCATCTTTAAACTGGTAGGTCAAGCTACAGCGTTGGCCCATGGCCCAGGTTTCAGGGATGAAGCTAAGCCTGACCATATCCTCTGCCTAGCTTCTTGTCAGCAGGACCCACAATCTCTGGCAAAGGGTGGAGAGCTTTCTACCTCCTCCTCTGTCCCAACCATCCTTTTTTCTTGGATTTAAAGGTTATCTGCAACCATCCTGTCTGGTGCCTCTGGCGAGAGTTGGAGAGAGTGGCTAGCCATCCACAGGTGTGAGGGCTGCAGATAAGAAAAAGCAGGCTAGGAGAGGACGCACTGGGTGAGAGGCGGGGCAGAGGATGGCAAAGAGATATAGAGGTCCGTTGTGGCCTGAGCCTGACCTTCCCTCATAATACTATATGCAGATGAAGTGCTCCCGGGGTGAGGAAACAAAAAGGACTATTCCGCATAGCTACACCACATAGCTGTAATCTTTTCTACTCAGTAAGACCGATTTTTTAAGCGAGAGATGGTGTACAGAATAAAGTATGCATCGTGTGCTATGTCAAAGAAAGACAGATGCAAACCTATTACCAACAATGTCTTTTAAAGTTAGGAAGTCAGGATCGGGGATAATATCTGCTGTTCCTACTTTACAAAAGTGAAAACATGGCAGGCACAGCAGCAAGTCCCAAGGTTCACTAGGTCACTTTCAGTGTCTGTAGCTACTCCATTAATAACTAATAGGTGGAACATTAGGGGGAAATGGTGAGTATGTCTTGAGGGCTTACATTAGCCTGGCATACAGCATCTCCTTATCTTGTGTGTGGGACACGAGAGGGGTGGGGGGGTGGGGGGTGGGGGGGGAGATGCGTTGTCCTCTTTTTGACATTCTTCCTCCATTAACCGCCCTGGGAGGATAATTCGAGTGTTACTAAAAGTGCACAGAAACAGCACAGACGTATGCAGACTGCTGGGCATGAGCACATGTGGAGCCATTTGCAATGAAGGAGTGTAACTGAGTACTCATTGATGTTCCTGCTATAAATGCTTGACTTGCTTGAAGTAGGACACCTTATAATTCATTATCCAAAAAATGAAAGTGATTATTGCTCAGTATTGAATCTATACACGAATTACTGAAATAAAAACATTTATGTGCTGCATTAAAAGAGGCAGATGAGTAATAAAGTGAATAGATTTTGACTTGGATACATATTTCCTAAAACATTAATGTTCCAAGACTGCAGTAGTATCAGAGGTGAGACTGCTACGTGAGAGCAAAGTAAAAAGGATTAAATCAACACAGCTGCTGGAATTTATGCAACAACAAAAAAAATGGAAAGCTACAAATGTTTTTTGGTGGAGAATGCACATAATTATAATAACTAATGATGATTCATGAGTTGTTTTTCAGAGATCACTGATGCACACAAATTGTATAGTGACTGGGGAGGGAACCT
The DNA here is from genome assembly GCF_000239375.1 of Pundamilia nyererei. Taxonomy (NCBI): domain Eukaryota; kingdom Metazoa; phylum Chordata; class Actinopteri; order Cichliformes; family Cichlidae; genus Pundamilia; species Pundamilia nyererei. The sequence continues at coordinate 2,520,585 of NW_005187453.1, forward strand.
GCCCTTATACTCAACCAGAGGGCACAGATTTTTGAAACGCACTCCTCGTAGTAAACCAGACACGTATGTACGCACACATACACAGAGAAAGAGAGGGAACCACTCTTCTATATCTCTGGCTAATTTGAGAGTCTTGCTACACAAACATCATTAATCAAGCTGACTAAGATTTGTCAGTGGCAAGCTCCCCTACCTGTTTATTATAATTAAATCGATGTACGAGTCATTGCAGGCGTGGACCTGGACCATGGCAGAGGTGGCTATGCTCAAAAGAAAAGATGGGCTAAAAAAACGAAGAAAGGCAAAAGCTTGGAAATACAGAGAAATATTATACGGGAATAAAATTAAAGCCAGGTGCTGGATGTTCTTTGGTAGAAATTAACAGCCATGCAAGTTAAATATTGCAGATTAGAAACAAGAGGTGAGAGGTGTTTGCACTGTATTTTAATAATAACCTCTGCTACATCTTCACACAGAAAGATTCTAGTCAGTGACGTTAAGCCGTTGAGATTATATAATAATGCCCCCCCCCCCCAACCACCACCACAGTCGCACTGTGCAGCAAAAAACATTTCTTAAAAACCTCACACAAAAGAAAGGAGACATGATTGAAAGGCAATGCCCAAAAGAAAGAAAGAAAAAAACCCTCTTCAGTACGTAAGCTACAAAAAAAGCAGACCACACATATTGAGGCAAACACACCCCACACTTTCTTTTTCTTACATTGTGTCTTGGGGCCTCTTTGTGACTGTCATGCAATACAATTGTACAGTACATTTGCTTTCCTTAAGAACTCATTGTGTTTTCAGTAAAATATGAGTGCACGGAAGCTTCCCTTCATACATGGAAGAAAAGGGTAGAATGAGGAGATCGGAGGCTGCGTTAGTGGGCAGGCATGCAGGAAGGCAGATATTTGATTTGTGCCGGATACTTGGAGAGCACACACGAAATAAAACAACTGAAGCCACTAAAACTTTTTCTTTACTGATATGGTGACATGGTAATGGTTCATAAAGGGAAAGCAAATTGGGAGGCTGCGGTTTATGACTGTATTGGTTTGGCTGGTGGAAAGCCAGGGGGACAAGAAGGCGAATCATTGTGCACTAGGACTCGTATCTGGGCAGCACATAAAATCTTTCTGTCAGGATGCAAACTCCATCCGGTCATAAAAAAACTATTCTCTCAGGGATTTTGACGACTGGTCTGAAATTTTATTGCAAAAGACAAGGCTATAAGCACAGTCAACATTAGGGAGGACCAAATCTGCATTTGAGTGTAATGGGTCTTGGCCCTTGAGGCACTGTTCCCCTGAATCTGTTCATGGTTTTGACATACAGTCGTGAAAAAGAAGGTTTTCACAGGAGTCTTTGCAGTCCTGTAAAATATGAAGCATATTTTCCAACATTCTTCTTCTATAAGAATGAACACTTTCCCCACCAGAGCATTGTGTTAAAGAACTACATTTCAGACTCTACAGGTCTTATTTAGAATGCTAACATGTTAAAGTTTGTGAAGACAATTAGAAAAACCTTGATCAAGTATGCCGTGTTTGGAAGAGTTGCCAGAAAAAAAAGCCTCTTCTTTCTAAAGCAGCACGGCTTATGTTTGCAAACACAGGAATTCTAGAATGATGAACTTTGGACAAATGAGACCAGTGTGGAAGTCAAGAGTGAAAACTTTATTTTTCATGGGGCCACATTTAGAACGCTCTGCAGAAGGACCAGCTTACAATATGTCTGCATACCACCTTAATGGATTTGCACCTCGCCCACCACCTCGCATTCTTCTCCTAGCTTAGCATACCTTGCTTTCTTCCCCTTGGTGAGAATTCAATGAACCCGAAGAGAATATTCTACTGAGTTTAGCAGATATTGGAGACAATATCTATAGAATCCAATATGATGCCTGCATTAATGTACATTTTAACCACCTTTAGCAAATCATCCTTCAGACACTATGCCCTTTTAACTGTGCAAATTTTAAGTATTCTTCTCTGACAAGAATAGATTACATGTGTTGAAACCAGACATACAGCTATATTGGACTGCAGATAACGTGGCTGGGCTGACTGCCATTTGAATAGAAGAAAGTAAGAGGTGAAGCACCGGCACGGTGAATAAAACATGAGGAGACAGATCGGGCCACGCAGTCCAAAACGAGACAGCTATGTCTTTGTACCAGCATCAACCTCTGACCCTGTGGTCAAAATGGCTGACACATACTCGCGAAACATCTGACAGCAGCAGCAAGAAAGTATAAAGAAACTTGTGATGAGATGGGCGCCCGTTTACTTTGCTGTCTAAAGGTCGCAAATGTGCAGCAAAGGCTATGTAGCTTCTGGTATATTGTGTGTGTGCAGTTGTTTGGAAGGTAGAAGCTAAGAAGTGCTCTTACAAACAGACTGCAATTCCACCATTGTCTTGTCAGATTGTAAATACAGTGCACTGCAAAGTTTACCAGTTTGTCTTTACTGATATTTCTACTGATATATGTTCACAGTGACGGCAGCAATTTCTCCTAATTAATGTGGTATTGATGTTATTGACGTTAAAATGATAGACACAATACCTCTTAAGGGACTGATTAAAGTGGCACTACCAAATCGATATGCAAGTGAAAGATTAACCAAATACTTGCCAACCACTGCAGAGATACAAGCATCCTACTCAAAACGATTTCAGTTTGCAAGTTTACAATCTGTCCTCAAGTACTGGATCTCCTTCAGATAGTTAAAGGGGACTAGCAGGAGAAAATGTTTACTCCTTTCAACTGAATATTGCCAAGTGGTGCTCCATGTGTAGATTGCAAGCTCCGGGCGTTGTACGTGGGCCTTTGGCAGACTGCTCAGCTGCACCCAGTCCATGATTATAGGGCCAAACTCAGCTATTAAATACCACAGAACCTGACTTGGCGAGCGCTTATAAATCTAACTCTAGAAAGTAGAAAGCATGCCCAGGGCAATGAGAGTTACGGGCTTTACTCATTGCCAGTATTCACACACGTCACAGGTGCTGTATTGGTGTTAATCAGATGCTGCTCCGCAGGGCAGAATGAGTCATGTGCTTTGCGGGTGTTTGAAGAGTTGTTCTTAGGTCAAACTAGGTCACAGGGTAAATGGCTGTGCATTTTATCTTATGGGTATTAGGGCTAAATCCCTTATGTGGCTATATGCTGATAGATTGCTGATGTCAGCTCATTAGTGGTGCTACCTTTGCAAAGTCATCAGTCCATGTAGGTATAGCAGTGCTCAGTGATTTAACAGGGAGCAGAACAGAAGACAATGATGTGAGAAAATGGGGATGAAGTGCTAAAATGTACCTACAACTGTAGCGCATTATCTGCATTGTATTCTTCCGTGTAGCAGGAAATTAAATCATAACTACAGTTTTTCCCCTCTAAATGGGATCGCCCTGTTGTTAGGTATACTGAAGAGACAAGTGAAAATCATATTTAAAAAGTTAACTTAATAAGTGGAAGAAAACAAGACGAGTTGGAATGCTTCTGCTCTAAGGCTTCCATAAATCGTCTGATGAGAATAAAAATAACATATGTTCTTGCATTTTCTCTCGCCAGATCTCAATCCAGTTTAACACCTTTAGAAGATTTTGAACTAAGATGCTAGACAGCATCACCATCAAATCCCCAGGAATAATTTGTTAGACTTGCAGAATCTGTACCAAAGAGATCTGAAGCAATTCTGGCAGCTTACTGGGGCTCTGTTCTTAAACCTTTAAATAAAAATACGAAGCTTGGGGCTAATTTTACTACTGTAGTAAAAAAGTGCAAAACCACAAAACCAAATAGCTTTAAATAAGCACGAGCTGACCTGGATCAATGCATGTCAATAAAAGGTAGCACGATTTTCTGAGCACAGAGAGAGTTCACTCTCCTATTGACCGGCATTAAATATTGGTTTAAAAAAAGAATGTAAAAAAAAAAAAAAAATCACACACACCATATATTTGTTAAACTTAGGTAGATTTAATGGTGATTAATGTTGACATGCTCTTAATACATAAACGTTTTACTCTCATAAAGTTACTCTTTTACTCTTATAAATCCATTACTCTTATACTCTTAGCCGTGAGGAAATGTTTTAATGAGGTGGAACTGCATTCACTTTGAAGCTGTCGTCTGGATGATGTATCACATATGAGTGTTAAAATGTCATATACTTCTCAGATGTAATGTGTCTGGGGTTAGTTGAGCAGTTCATGAATAATGATACAATAATGTTAATAAACCTAAAAAAAAGCCAGTTCTGTTGCAAGCCAAATGATCTTTCGTATGGAAAGCAACCTGAGAAATGTCACCAATGTGCCACACAGCTGCAGTAGTTAGACTTCTGTGTCACATAAAAGGGAAAATATGCCTCACTTAAATCAAATGCCATCACTTAGAGACACCTGTAGAATGCACTTTGGAAATTTGTGCAGACATAACATTTAGAGACACCTGCAGAATGCAATTTGGAAATGTGTGTAGACATATATAAAAAAAAAAAACTCAATCAATACATATAAATCAGAACTAAACTAAATTAGCTTAGTTTAGTTCAAATGATTATCTATTTGGAAGCTGTGCTACCTCATAGCTTCCAAATAGATGCACCAATGGAATAAATTTGTAAATAATATATAAGTTTCAGAAAAGTTGACTTTTGACCTCGACGTCAAGATCAATGGGGTTTGAACTTGTCTGAGATTTTTAGTAGTTGGACTTATGTTATGAGTCCTGCATTGCCTCATTCTCAAGTTATTGTGTTTACAAGATTTTCAGAAAACCTGACCTCTAACCTTAACCTGGAGGTCGAGGTCACTGAGACAAATATTTGTTGGTCTTTACAGACCATACAAACGAAAACTTACAACATGCACATTTCTTTTAATGACTAAAGACAGCTACAAAATATATGATTAAATCAAAGTAGAGGCAAAAAACTAAATTCTTTACCCACAAAGTTAAGAAGAAGAAGTTGTAACTATTTATTGTGTATAAAACTGCTGTTCAGTGCTTCTCCTGGATTCTCCTTTCTAAGAGAGGAAGTTCTGCTCTTTTGTGCTCCTGAACAAGGACTGCTGCAATATTTATCACTATAGCTGAAAAGTTGTATCAGCATTAAAGAAATACAGTAAATAAGATGAAGTAGATAAACTTATCTGGAGCACTGTGAAGATGAAACTTAAAGCCAGACTAGCTCAAAAATGTTATCCGGCCCTAAAAGGTGAGAGTAAAACATCAGAGAAAGAGCCAAAGAGGAGGCTCACTGACCAGAAGCTGGTAATTAAATAAGAATGATTACAAAAAACACAGACATGGCAACCTAAAGAGAACAGAATATGTAGTCACTATTCAACAGGTGAGAATAGGGCAGTGTGGTTATATAGGGCGTTTTAATATTAACGTAAAACCCCCATTCAGACCACTTTCACGTATGCATTTGTTATTTCACCCCGAAGAGAGACAGCGAGACAGAAAGAGAGAGACAGAGAGTGTGCTAACCTTTTAGCCATGATAAGGTTAAGACAATGTTGGTGCTCAGAATGAGGTCTTAAATAAGCAACAGTTCTGCTGTCACTGAGGTCAAGGAGGTGGGAGCTACTGAGAGAAAATTACAGCACACTTTTTTTAAGACCAGTACAGAGAGGAATGAGAGACAAAACCAAGGAAGCGCATAAGCGACATCTCTCACTGTGTAATGGAAGCCTTACTGCACGCTGCTGCCTGAAGCACCATGGCAACAGGGAGAGCAAAAGATTGAGAAGGGCGGAGGTTCAAGGACTTCTCTTGTTCCAGCAACATTTTAATTACTTTCGGCAACGCTGTTTAAGGAAACAGAGTCATTCTGGACCTTCTGTAACAGCTCGAGCCTTTCCCTCCCTCCCATCTCATATTTGTGAAATTGATGAAACAATTGAAGATGCATAGAGATAAGGAACGTAGTCAGATAATGAGAGAAGGAGACAGAGACAGCAAGAAGGGAAAGAGGTTGGAAGAAGAAGAAAAAAAGCAGAAGCACAAGAAAGATGAGCATGAGGAGGGAGATGAAGCAAAATGAACACAGATAGAGATCGACAGTCTGTTTGAAGAAGGTTGGTAAGAGATATGAGGAGAAAGGGGAAAAGGTGATATGAGGAATTTGTAGGGATATGAAAGCTTCAGTATTCTCCTTTAAGATACACACTCATGAAAAGAGGCTAAAAAAATCATTATTTTGAGGACGCAAGGATGAAGAGTTTTGCTTTACTTTGTAGAGCAGCTACTACAGCTACATGAGCATGTGCACTGTCAATCTTTGCATATATGCGCAGTGTATCCTGCTTGAATATTTTTGTATCGGTTTGGGTCTGTGTGTGAGAATATAGCAACGGAAGTGTATTTTTCTCCTGATGCCATGCCTAACACGATCAGCACTCATTAAGCGCTCTCCAAAGCCCATGCACCTCACAGACAGAAACCTTCTCCAAAAGACAGCCCCCGAACCCAGTAAACACACACGGCTTCCGGCCTGTAAGCCATTTCTTCAGTGTAAACAAACTGGCATCCACTTAAAGCACTGGCAAGGAATTTATACAAAATGTAATCCAAAAAAAAAAAAAATTGTCACACAGTTCTGCCCGCCCACTTAGAAAAGTAATAAAAATTTAATTTGTTGGAAGTTTGATTTTTCTCCTCATCATCTGAGCCTGGGAAAATTCAAGTATTCAGTATTCATGTTATTACTTTCAGTATGCAGAATAACTTCTGCATTTTAGAAGAATCCCACAATTCTATTTGTAATTTTATAATGGCACAAGATTATATTGCCCTACCTTTTTTAATTAATCAAATTCTTCTTATCTTGTTTAATACTGTATTAACCATTGCTACAAAAAACAGTCGACTGATGGAAAATCATACATCCTAACCCTTCAGAAAATACTGGTGTACCTTGAAAACCCTGATTCACTTCGGGATACTGCATCTGGGATGATGCAACAAAAAATATGACACTTACTAATTGTAAACCTAATCTATGATCATTAAAGATTATATGGCAAAATTTAAGGTGCATAGACAAGCCAGATGATCTGTTGCAACAAGCTAATCCTTTACACCTATGGTTGTTAAAACCGATGCAGTTCTGTAATCTGAGTGTGAGAAGAGGCAACGGTATACAATAGTCGTTGTATGAAACATATTTCTTACTTACCAAAACGGGGACACATTTAGATCACCAGGGACACACTCGGGGATGAGAGCAGCCTGTAGCTTTTCTTTTGTCGCCTGTAATGAATTATTTCATGCAAACATGTGATTGGGCTGCATTGCTGACAGATAGCAGCCATTGTTATGGTAAAGTCACTCTATGGTCTTCCCTGGCTCTCCTATTAATCTCAGTCAAGTCAATGGTGCCATTGTGCAAAATTCCCCATTAAACCATACCACCTAGACTACAATGGCTGTGATGGTGGTGCACCTTGCAGACAGTCACGAAGAAGGAAACACGACAAAATGTCTTTCTAATCTGTGCATTTCAAAATGTGTTGAACGTATGAAAAGATGGCTGTGGATTTAAAAATTCATTTGTAATTGTGAATGGTAAATGGCCTGTATTTGTATAGCGCTTTACTCAGTCCCTAAAAGGACCCCAAAGCGCTTTACACTACATTCAGTCATTCACCCATTCACGCACACATTCACACACTGGTGATGGCAAGTTACATTGTAGCCACAGCCGCCCTGGGGTGCACTGACAGAGGCGAGGCTGCCGGACACTGGCGCCACCAGGCCCTCTGACCACCACCAGTAGGCAACAGGTGAAGTGTCTTGCCCAAGGACACAATTGTGGGGTAACAATTGTCTGCAAGTAGGCTGTAAGGTAACTAATGCCATTTCCCCAATGAGAGTCAAGTTGTCTGACCTGCTTTTAGTGCAGCATTTAACTTAAAGCTGTAGGGAAATTGTTCACAGGTGAAGTAGCAAAATCATAAACTCGTTTATGATTACTTTTTTTTTTATTAAGCCCATTAGGCACTTGAAAACTCAAGATGGCTGTTGAAAAGAACGAGACAATATATAGGATTTTCAGATTAAATAACTAGACCTGCCTTTTTGAATGATTTGGCAGTAAAATCATACAAGTTGACCTGACTGTAGAAGTCTGAAATCACTCTGAAATTATTATGGGCTGTAATAGTTTAAAAAAATAATATTTGTTTCAGTATTATTTTTCAGTCACACCTCCTCATACATTCCTCCGTGGTTAACCAGATTTAATCTATAGCTGAAACCTGAAAACAGCACCTTTGGCTGCTGGTGTGACGGTAAATTGTTATCTGTCACTCTGTTGTTAGAAATAAATAACACATAATAATAATGATTAAGAAAAAAGATGACAGGATGTACAAATTAGAGACCTTAGCGAAAGATTGTTTCAGTAATCTGCTGAGCTATGTGTTAAACCAGCGGTCCCCAACCCCCGGGCCTCAGACCGCTATTGGTCCGTGAGTCGTTTGGTACCGGGCCGCGAGAGTTGAGGCTCAGGTGTGAAATGTATGGTTTTCAGGGTTTTTATCGGTTTTCAGCGTTATTTTGTTATCGTTTTTATCGTTAACTCGGTTTTCCTGGGTCTTTTCACGTGTGTTATGAATAAACTCTTTTTCGGTACCGGTACTAGTTTTATTTTGTTGTATTTATCCGCGACACCTTAAAGGCCGGTCCGTGAAAATATTGTCGGGCATAAACCGGTCCGTGGCGCAAAAAAGGTTGGGGACCGCTGTGTTAAACAACATCAGCCTGTGACCCTGGATTAAGATATGGAAGGAATCCAAAAAAAGGAGATGATGACAGGCTGACAAGGGGGAAAGCGAGACAAAAGAAGTCTCGTTATCTGCAGTCTAAGGTTGTAGTCCAATGCTGCCTCACTGTGTGACAAAAAATCTTCTCTTAGCTCTCCTGGTTTCATTTTCCTAGACTCGCCTCATCTCCCATTCTTGTCCTCATTCTCTCCTTCCCCGTCTGTCAATTTGTGAAAGCCCCACATCATTACTGTCAAAAATCACACCGCAGTGCCACTAGAACAGCTACATGCACTATATCACATATACAGGAACACAGTCGTACTTACCGCCCACTCACGTGTTGAAAGAGAGTGACTTTTTCCTCTGACACTCAGAAGCAAGCTTCTCCCAAGGGAATCCTGAGTCAGACAGACAAGCAGCATGAACTCAGAAGAGCTGAAGTCTTTGATTTTCCTGTCAGACACTTTTAGCCCCACGGTCCCCATAAAACACTGTTTGTCTCCATCTTCATCTGATTGTGTCATTGTCTCCACACTGTTTGGTGTGTCTATGTGCTCGTAGCCGCGTCTGTGCTCAACAGTACTGCTGATACAATCACGGTCACAATGTGAACATTATGTGCCATTACTATACCAAACTCCCATACAAACTTGCTGACCTTTGGCTTGCTTCACAGACATTTGTTTAAAAGGCCATAACACAATCAGCTTAAATCGGTAAAGAGGTAAGTGATTGTGAAGGAGGGACAAAAAAAGAACAATCTAGATCATTTAACTGCAGGGTTCGATGAGAAGCTAAAAGCCAAAGCCTCTCAGAGTCAGAGAGGCAGGTGATTAAACCCTGTCTTCAAAACTCACACCTCTTTTTCAAGCCACAGGAAGCCGCTGGAGAGCTCTGATTACCATCAATGACACTCCACCCCATCCATCTGATCCCCTTAAGAGTCTGTTAAACCCAAATGGGCTCCCTTTTTAAAAAATTGTGTCAAGTAAATAATAGATCTTTTATCTATAGGTTGGGAACTGGATAAACATAAAAGCGAGCTTATCAAATCCTAAAGGTGAACAGTTAAAAGGTGCTCTAATCAGATCTGGCACTGCTTCCTCTCATATACCTCTTGATAAGTGACGACGCCTCAAAGGAGGTTGTAGGTTTCGACTTGAAATGGAAGCACTAACTGCATGACGCCAGTGAGAGCAAAGCAGAATGTCTAGAGAAGCAGAGGTTACTGGCATTTTACATTTCAGTTCTTTCAAAGTCTTTCTTTGGACACTGGCTACTTTTTTGTTCATTTTTAGTTCAGTCTTTGTACTTAAATTTTACAGAGGACAACTATTTTATTTGTTAAGCCACTAAACATCGACCTACAGCATGAATCATGCAAACATGAAAAAGTGAACCTAACTCCAGGGACGAACAAGTGTTGTGTCTAACCATAACAGAAAACAGAAGAGAGCTAACTTTAAAATATATCTTTAGAAACTTTACTATTAGCCTGTTTCAAAACCACATAGTTTCTTTAGTTGAAGAAACTATAAGAAATATAAGAAAAATGGCAAATATAACACAATTTGACAGGCATAAAATAGTATTTTTGCACCAACAGGGTGATTTACAGTGTTGATTTGAAAAAAAGGAGGAAACTGGACAAGTGAAGGACAAAAGACCTGGCAGGCCTAAAAACTACTTATGACAGAAAAGTTGAACAGTAGCTGAAAGCCAATATCTGAAATGGGGGGAAAAAAATCAACCAAAGGCCTCTAAGAGAGGCATGTGGCCTTTCAGTTTATATATCTACTGCTTAGCAAAGCCCGAGAAATGATGACTGAGCTGGGCAGATTATGTTGTTGATGAATCCAGTACAAGTTGAACAATTTTTATTTTGACTGAAATTATTGAAATACAAAAAGAGAGAGAACAGTGGAACTAGATAAAAATAAGACTGATACAATAAAACTCTATACTCACCTTTTTCCAGAATAAGTGGAAGACGTGGAATCCGATAAATGTAGCGCTTTGTACTCAGTGTTGGGGAGTAATGGAATACATGGACCGGCGTTATGTATTTAAAATACAAAATATGAGTAACTGTATTCCGTTACAGTTACCTTTTAAAAAGGTGGTATTCAGAATACTTACTTTGTTGAAATAAATGGATTACACTGCGGTCTTTTCCTGTTTCATAAGTTAGGCTATGCCCTCTCTGTTTTTGGTAGTTCCACACTGGTGGAAACCCAAACAAAACACGCACTAAAAGGCTCTAATGCCTGGGTCTCAATCTCGCGGCCCATGTCAGCTCTACTTGCAGCTTGCATAATTATCATTGTTCAAAAAATTATTTAATATGAAGGCAATAGTACGGAGCCCCGCAGGGGACATGGGAGAAAAAAAAAATTAAGACGGACAAAACAAACTCGGGATCTCGCAAAAGTTTTGCGAGATCCCGAGTTTGTTTTGTCCGTCTTAATTTTTTTTTTCTCCCATGTCCCCTGCGGGGCTCCATACAATAGGCAGAGTGTTACCGGCATAGCCCTAAAGAACGCAGCCTCATGGGCACTGTAGCCCAGTTGTAAGTAAATAAGTGTTTTCCTCCGAAACAATAAGTTCCATTGGAGCAGCCTTTCAACGCCTCTTTCTGTCTCTCGCTAGAAAAGTTGACCCAGACAACAAAGTAAAGCTAGTTTTCAGCTACAAGCCCAAAACGGAACCCGACGTATTAGCCAGAGGTCCCTTTACTACAGTTCGGAGACGCGGACCTGTTTTATATACGCATGGAATAGTTGTCTATACGAGATTGCTGCAAAAAGTGCAGCCTCGCCTAATGCCCACCCTACTGTTACTCATTTTATATTAAGATTTAAAAATCCAGTTGGCATTGGTATGGCAAGTATTCTTCAGTAATAGTAATAAATCACACAGCAATAGTACATTCATGTAGTTGTAAAAAGCATGATAATATATTAAGTAATCCAAAGTATTTAGAATAGGTTACTTTCATTGAGTAACGTAACGGAATAAATTACAAAATACATTTTGGGGCATGTATTCTGTAATCTGTAGTGGAATACATTTTAAAAGTAACATTCCCAACACTGTTTGTACTGATATCATGCTCAAAGTAAAGGTTTTCCTTTGCCTCTGTACTTTGCAATGATTTTGGTGAAGACAAAACTTCAATGTGTATAATTATGCAGAAATACACACACAAATATAATACTGGTTCTGATAAAGGAAAAATCACTTTTGTCAAGCACACACACACAAAAGCAGAGCCATGTTTGCACCAGTGCAGAGGATGACGACATTCACAAACACCTGCTGCAGTGATGTGCGGCCCCTCGGGCTCTGGCTGTAAGTGTCAGGAGCATCTACACAGGCTATAACTCTACCTCACTGATAGGAGGCCGGGTATTGTCTCCACTACTGTTGACCTCCCCTCCTTCCCCCCCCCCCACTGGCATCACCTCCTCGACATCTTTACATCTTTTCCCACTGAAGTCGTAAACTGCTCCAGTAGCATCATGAAGAGCAACTAGGCTGACACGTGAGGATTTACACACATGATCAAAAGTTCTCCACTTCAAACATCTGAATGCATGAAGAATACCGCAAAAGAGGAACAAACAAACAGCAGAAAATATTGTTGATGATTTATTTGTATCACCCTAACAGTAAAGGAAGAGCTGAGATTTGTTGGGGCAAATATTATTGGGGTTGGTTGCTGTACCAGCAAGCCTAGTTATTAGTGCTTTAAAATCAAAGCCTGTAGAGATAGGGTAGAGAGATGGGAATTGAAAGCAGGAAGAAGGGATGCAGACACGCTGACAAATGAAAGTGAGGGAGAAGCTCATTAAGCTACTGCGGTTGAGGGAATAGCCAATAAAAACCAAAAGGATGATCATAAGAGAGTAAAGTGAAAGAAAGGGAAAAATATATGAGAATGGAGGCTGAGAAAGAAAAAAAAGAGATAAGTGAGGGAGGATGAGAATAGGGGAAGAAGGGAATTGGGGGATCGTTTGAAATGTAGAAAGCCAGTTACAGCCCACTTATTGCAATCTTTTTCCCTTCCACATAAACCTGTCTTGATGTCAGAATACTACAGAGTGCAAAATAAGTAATTTTCCCTGCTCATGCTCATTTGAATGAAGCATCTAGATGTTGGGTTTTTTTTTTTTTTTTTTTATTTTATCGGGCTTCATTCACAATAGCATCAGCAGTATTTTCCCTCCCATTCTTAAACACACTGTGCCAGTAGGACTCTCAGAGGGCAGCTGACATCTGTCACTTCAGTGTGAGACTAACAGGTAACACTTTGAGAATTCCTTTTGCCTTGGTTCCAATGAACAATAAACAAATGAATGCAGAGTTAAACACAACTCAGCATCTGTTCATCAGCAGCCACAGAGTTCAGCCAGAGTGACGTTTAAAAGAAGGATTCTGGGTTAATTCAACCTGGTATGTTCTCCATAAAAACTGTCTATTGTGGCTCAAAATGATTCACACAGTGCTGGGGCAGCCTGCTGGGAAGTCTAATCACCAGAATATACGTCCACATACAATGATTTGTTTTTGTGTGGGAGGTTGTTGGTAGCTTGCTCCTTACTAGTATTCATACTGGAGTGTTTGGTTGGCAACAAAACAGATCAAAGGGTCTGTGTGTGGAAGTATGCAGACTGCAAAAAACAAACAAAAATAAACAAACAAGCAAACTATAAAAGCCAAGTATTTCCTGTAATTGCTAGCTATCTTAAGGAGTAGCGCTAGCTAGCGCCGAGAAATTGATGCAAGGGAGCTCCTAAAGTTTCATTAATACTGCATAGTAGTACATCTTGTAACAGCTTTAGCTTACCATATGGAAAGTGCTGAGCATGATCTACGGGAAGCCAGTGTTTATTTGCAGATTTATTAGCCGTAGTTCCACAGCTGGGTTTAATCTCATCCATGATTAATGAAAAACAGTAATACAGAATTCCATTTTAACATGAAGATCCATTAAAGTACAGAGAGATTAGATAAATTTGAGAGACAAGCATCAGAATGGATGGATAATGATGTATTAATGCATTAAGTTCTAAGTTTTAGAAAGAAAAAAAGAATCTGAAGGTGAATCTGAGGAATACACACAGCCTAACTTTGTTAGGGATACTTCTTCTACTACTCATTTATGCAAATATCTAATCAGCCAGTCACATGGCAGCAACTCTGTGCATTTAGGCTTATAGATATGGTCAAAACACAAAAGCATCAAAAAAAGAGAGGAAAGGGGATTTAAGTGACTTTGATTGTGACATGCTTATTGGTTTCAGACGAGCTGGTACGTGGCAGTAATGCTTTATTTATGTTAGAGGTCAGAAGAGACCTCTGTTCTATCATTCCAGCTGATAGAACAGCAGCAGTAACTCAGATAACCCTTCATTACAACCAAGGCATGCAGAAGAGCATCTCTGAACACCCAGCACATCAAACCTCAAAGCAGACAGGCTACAGCAGTAGAACATCACACTGGGTCTAATTGCAATTATAAGGCTACAGTTCACATGGTCTCGCTGAAACTGGACATAAGTGTAGTGGTTTACACATTCACTTGTGTAAACCTCAAGCAAAAGATTGCTGGTTTGATTTTAGCCAGAGACACAAAATTCATTCAGGTTTGCATCACCTTC
>NW_005187453.1:2538067-2559323 GCF_000239375.1 Pundamilia nyererei
AAAACCTCCAGGACACCAGCACTCGAGGCCTGGAGTTGCTTACCCCTGAGGCAGAGGATCATTAGGGAGTCCATATCCCTCTCGGGCGGACACTCCCATAGGGCTTAAATCTGGGACTCTCCACCATTTGACCCTAGAACTGAAGAAGCTTCTCAGATGAGAGTGTGAAACGTGTTCAAGCAACTTAAGAAGTCCAGACGCTTTTCTTTCCAAGCTCCTTAGACCATTCAAACAGTATCTAAAACCCTAAACCGTTTACCTTTTTTCTTAAGCTCACTGACTTTTCTGGGGGTTGATAGCAGTTTCAAATTTGAAAAGAAAAAAAAAATTCTGTTATTAAAGCCAGTTTCCTCCAGCTGAGGGTCCTTGCAAAGATTAAGAATGTTCTCTCTCATCTGTCAACTTTGAGAAAGTAATACATGCCTTATTTTATCCAGGCTTTATTATTGCAATACGCTTTATTTTGGAATCAGCCAGGCTCTGTTTTCTCATCTGCGATTTCAGTACAGGTAGACAATATTTCCTCTGTTTTGGCTTCTTTACAGAGGCTTCCAGTATGTTTTAGAATTGATTTTAATATTTTATTTTTAGTTTTTAAGTTTCTAGAATTTTAACTATGCATATTCCTAATGCATCTTTTAAGTCAGCTGACTAGATGCTTCTGGTTGTTTCGAGAAGCAGACTAAAGCACAGAGAAGACCGGGCCTTTGCCTCCTACACTCAACATCTTTAAAGCCCGCTTGAAGACAGATCTTTACTCCCTAGCGTTTAAAAGTGACTGAGTTTTGACATTGTTCTTTTCTTTGTGTTTCTCGTCTGTCTTCTATTTTTCTGTATTTTCCTGCTCTGTTTTATTCAATTTGGTTATATAGCATTTTTCCATCCCATGTTGTTTTTAAATTGGCTTGGAAATAAAATGACTTGACTTTTCAATATTCACACAACTGCTTTCAGAAGTTGTGTGATTGCGATTTTCTGATCCTCAGATATTTGCATGAATGAGTAGTTGAAAAGGTATCACTAACAAAAATCCCTTTCTTTGAACTTAATGCTTAACGCACCGAAAATCTGCAATATTTGACCGATCACGAGGCTGTAAGTTCTTAAAAGAAAAGATTTCCTCCTGTATTTTTATGCAATCTGTTATGTGTTAAAGCTTTGTGCTGCTTGTGAGTCCTCCAAGTACAAAGCACTCATTCAGCCACACATATTCTAATATTTTCAGAATGCTGTGAATGCCTGCCAAAGACCTCAAATGGACAACACAGAGGCAGGATAAAACCTGTTAACCTATGTTTATATGTGATTTGTGCTTTGATTGAATCAACTATAATTTGCAATTCCAGCATCACAGCAGTTTCTCTCCAAAGCAATGACCTCCTAGTTTATTGCTGTGAGAGCCATTTTTTGGATCCCTGAGACATCTGTTATGTTAAAAAAAACAAAAAACCCCAACAATATCTAAAGCTGCAGTTGCCATTGATCGGTTTAACAGTGCTATTTGCGAACAGTCAGAGTTTGAATTGTTTACATCTCACAAAAAGGAAAACAATAACACAAAAATTATTTTATTTTATGCCATAAAACTGGTATATGATGAAATCATCAGACTTTGCAATGAACCGTGAAGCACTCAAGGCAGTAGATTATTTAACCAAATGTTTCATCTGCTCTAAGCATGTTATGATGTGGAAATTGTTACCATCGTGGATCATAAACAAATAAATATGCCAGCAACTGAAAAATTATTATTATTATTATTAATTCTTGAGAATAAAAACCTCTTCTGCAATAGTGCCCTGGCCAAGAAGGACAGCAGTACGAAAAGTTACATAAATTAATAGCACATACACATACAAATCCGTACACCAGTAAAGTGCAGCCAAAGAGTGAAAAATAAAACACAGAAACGATCAAGATCTATAAACTTCAATATCAATAAAGAATGCATACCTTGGTAAAAGTACTTCTCTAATGCCAGAAGCAAAGGAGTAATATTCAGGCAAAACATTTGAGGCCTGAATGAACTAAACTCAAATTATTTAAAATTGCCTTAAATTCTTTAAGTGAGACCAGGTGATTACTTGATTCTGCAGGTGATTCCAGGAGGAAGGAGCTGCAAATTGAAATGCTCTTTTTCCAAATTCAGTATGAAGCTTTGAAACTGATAGAAGGAATAATTCTTGGAGCCACAGACAATAACTTCCCACACTTTTTTGATTAATGTAAGTCTGTAAATAAGATGGGAGCAACGCAAGAAAAGCCTTATACAAATACTCTGAACGGTATAGTACACAATATGTGATGACATATACAACTCTATTTTAGGGCTTTTCCGCTAAATACTGGAAGACACGAATTAATATAAAAGTCGTAACTGCCTTCAACTCGGTCATGGTTGGGATGTTGTATAAAAAGAGTTTTAAAACCCACAGTTCACGAAAAGTGTCAGCATTTCATTTTAGATTATTCAACCGAATCCACGGCTCTCTCTGTTTCTGCCTTACTCGACCACTCTCACTATCTCCTCTTTCCATTATGAAAATTCCCTCTTTGATCTTGAACCCTGAAAGGTAGCATTATCTGGAAACAACAGAGAAAGCAGATGATCAGAGACAAAGACCTCAGGATGAGAATTTAACCCCCAAAATGGGGAGCTGTGTAAAATATAAATGAAAACACCATGAAATGAGACATGACTCATTTAACTCACAAAATTATTTGAAATCGCAGTAAAACACTGAGCTTATTTAGGACTGACTATGCAAGGAGCTGGTGGGGACAGTAGTTGTAGCATTGCCTGTTACCATTCAGGGAAAGCCTTTAGAAAGCATCTCCAGGACAGACCCTTAATGCTCAACAGCTACAGAGATGTGAGTTAGATTAAGAACCTTCTCCTTGAAATCCTGTGGAAAATAACACTGGATGGAGATTTCAGGTCACAACCAAGTGTCCTCAGTGTTAACCAGACCCAGGGTGCAGGCTGTGCGAAGATGCTATTCAAGACAGTCCAGCATACAATCTAGGAGGCACAACCAAAGGACAAGTGTAATGCACAGAAAGATAGGTGCTTTATTTGATTTAGAAGTAGCACAGTTTCAATGGGATTCACCTCTGAAAGTGGTTGAGAACAACAAAGCCAAGATCATTTGGGATTTCAAGTTCCAACCAGACGCAGTGATGGTTAATAGTGAGCAGAAAATGGCAGTAATCATACTCTAGATCAGGGGTAGGCAACTCCAGGCCTCGAGTGCCGGTGTCCTGGAGGTTTTAGATGTGTCCATGATCCATCACAGCTGATTTAAAGGGCTAAATGACTCCTCAGCATTTCTTGAAGTTCTCCAGAGGCCTGGTAATGAACTAATCATTTGATTCAGGTGTGTTAACCCAGGGTGCGATCTAAAACCTGCAGGACACCGGCACTCGAGGCCTGGAGTTGCCTACCCCTGCGCTAGATGGTAAAATCCCAGATGAGAGTAACATCAGAAAGCAAGAACACAAGAAAATTGAGAAGTAACAGTCACAAGCAACAATCCTGCCCTTTCTGGTAGGGTATGTACATTTTCATCTTTTATTTTTCTGCACTTTTCTGATATTATATTTTCTGTTTGTTGTTATACTTCAATATTATGTTACTATTCATAATTGGGGAGTACTCTTTGATATTTGAATCAAAGGCTACTATCCATTGATGCACTCAAAATCTAACTGAAATGACTCCAACTGAAACTGAACTGACACAGAGACAGAGCAAAGACAGAAACTAAAGGCTAAGGATTTTTCAAAGTAAGGGACGGCGAGATTGCCCTTGCAGTTGGTCCACCATATCAATTTGATTAAAGTGTGAAAGGACACTTAAGATCTCAATTGCCAGCACATTAGTAGTCTACTCAGCCCCCTGCCTTTAAATCCACTGGCTAATGTTTGAGGTAGTGGTGGATTATTTGATTTCACTTAGATATGTCTCTGCATGTGAAATCAAATAGCGATTAGATAATGTGTGTGCTAAATATGAAAGGGCCTGCTTCATTTGGAAGATTGATTAGCATTTCAAAAGTTTTTTTTTTCCCAAGCCAGAAACACAACAGTCAGCTCTGCAATATATGTAAAAGAATTAAAATGTCAGGACCTATTAGATGACAAAGATTACTATATTTCTTCTCCGGCATTGATGTAGATTAAACATCAAAAGGGATTGAGCAGATTTTCTATTAGACCTAGCTTAGAAGAGTCTCTTCTCTTCTAAGCTGAGCATAAAGTAGGTCTGAAGAGAAGAGAAGAGGTGGGCATCAAAATATATTTTCTAAAGTTTATTTCTTTTATGCTTTGCTGTTCCATATATCGAAAGTTACTGTGCAAATTTCCATTACGTCTGTTTTTTCAGACCATAATAATCCTTTTTTGGGGACAATTGGATCCCAGTGTGATTTTGGAGGTGCAAAGATGTGGAGAAAAGACTAAAACATTGTTTACCAAGATAGTTATTGCAGAAATTCAAAGCTAAAAAAAAAAAAAAATCAAAGCTAAAATTTACCCAGATTTATATACCTTATTTGGACCATATAAAACATACCGTCAACTCGGAGCCATGAAAACTTAAGTACACTTATACTGCTTCCATAGGACTTAAACGAGTAGGTAGCAGGCATGTGCTGCTAATCAAATACACTTGATTAATTGATCACGTGCAATTTTCAGCACCTCTATAAAATTCTTGGCAGTTTGCTGGTCTGGAGCATTCAGGTGTGTATTAACGCAATGTCACAATTTTCCCATGAGTGGATGTCCCAGCAAATTACAATGAGGGTCAGACCCTAATGCTCAGAGAACTTGCAAAAAACTAAAGAGGTGCATTTCTACACGGCACGTTAAGTGCTAAATTTCATGACAGTGCAATTAGAAAAAGACTAAACAATAATGGATTATCTCTTTGCCTTGGACATACGAGAATGTGGAGATATATGGCCATAATCCATAGTGCCACATTCGGTAAAAACCAAATACAGCATATCAGTACAAATACCTCAAACCAACTGACAAGCATGGTGATGGAGGGGTCATGATTTGGGCTTGTTTTGCAGCCACAGGACCTGGGCATGTAGCAGACATGGTATTCAGAGATCATGATCGAAGTATTCTAGAGTCAAATATCTGACAACTGAAACTTGACCAACATTGGATCATGCAATAGCCAACAATCCAGAGAACAGCAACAAATCTACAACAAAATGGCTGAGAATGAAAAGAGTCAATCGCCTCCATCAAATTGAAAGACTGTGGCTTGACATTAAAAGAGCTGTACATAAATGAATGTCCACAAACCTCAATGATCCGAGGCAACATTGTAAAGAAAAGGGAGTCCATAACAATGTGTGAAACTGATAAACAGTCACACAGAAGACGGTTACTTCAAAGTATTGCTGCTAATGGTGGTCTACAAGCTACTGACTCATGAGGCATGTTCAGTTTTCCCTGGACTGCATAAAATCCTGCAAAAACTCAGTTTTTCACATGACAGTATTTCTATTTTTGAGACAGGAGTGAGTCAGTTCACATTATAAAACACAAATCAGGGCGAAACTTCTCTTCTCTCTGTCTCAGTGTGTTTTATTATGTATACAGACAAAATCATCAGCTCCACACTTTTGAGTTTCATACCACTGTGCCTCTACATTTTGTAAGTCATTCATCCATGAAGACTCATCCGGCAGTCAAAAACCTCATTAAACTCCTACCTCTTTGACGTGAATAAGGGACTGTCTAAAGTCAGAGAAGAGGCAATTGGATTTGATCTGTCACTTTACCATAAATGTGTTCATTCAAGGCCCGTGGATTGCTTCAGCTGTGGCGCTCATCACATTCAATTCTTTAGCCCTGGATCCAATTTTCAGAAAACTTATTGGGGAACCAAAATAGCAACGGAGCCCTTTTTTTTTCTTTTTGCTGATCTCCTGGTTAGAAGGTAAGACAGTCCCTTGATAGAGTGCTATATTCTGTATGTGCATGTAGGCTTTAAACATGCACACAAACACACCTTGTGCAACTTTTGAGGTAGTGAAAAAAATATATGCAACAGTTCCTGAAGTAGTTTCAGAGGATTTTTGCATATCTAATATTGGTTTCCTGCTATTTCAAATGCAAACCTCATAGTCTCATAGTGAGACTAATTCAGTCCTAACATAGCAGCATATCCAGCCAACAAAGATGACTCAGATCACCAAGGGAACAGAGACGATTCCTTTTATGCTATTTCTTATTTTTTCTCTCATCTTTTCTCAGTCTGTCTCTTCACCTCTCTGACTGACTGTCTCTGATGGGCTTTTTCTTATCCTCACCTCCATTTTCCCCTCTTTTCTTTATCCCAGCCCCCTTTTCCAGCCCTCAGAAAAACCCCGATCTTCTCTCTGTCTCAAGTCATCAAGCTCAAATTCTTTCTCCTCATCAAGGGAAACTGATTGAAATCCTAGGGATAGGATGCAAGCCGATGCTTAAGGGACAAGGAAAACACACAGATTCCTACATGCACCCATGCGTAAACAGAGAGCCACACATACAGTATACACACAGGCACTTGTGCTAATATGCTGAAGGTTTGCCTGGGGCGATGGTGAAATCAGTCTCTGCATTTACAGCTTAGTTTTTATTTGTTTGTGAGGTAGGCTAAACTGTTTGTGTTTAGAAAGCTGAATCTGTCATCACGTTAACTATTCCTGCAGCAGCCACCACAGAGAGGTAGGACTATGAGCACAGGAGGGCAAAGGTGTTTAAAAGAAGCATATATTGACATATGCAGTAAAGCTGCATCACTGGTAGTCGTTTACCAAGATAGAACACACAAACATAAACACAAAAAAAGAGATTAAAGGGATGAATACACAATTTGAAGGCGGAAGAGTATGAAGTAATTTGACTGAAATGTCCCCACAGGATAAAAGAAGGCGTAAAGTGGGTTTGTAGTTTGTATGTTTATGTTTTTATCAGTTTGTGCACATTTGGGATCTGCATTACTCCATGTGAGTGTGTGAGTGCATGTGCTTGCTTTTGCTTGTGTGTGTCCGCACATATGTGGGTGTGTGGCTGGCTAGTGGTTATGTAAGGCACTAATTGTCATGCAGTGCGCAAGGTGCAGACACTAACCACAGACATGAAGCTTTCTGCAAGCCCACAGCGATGAATTTTAAACTAATTCTAAATAATGTAAGTGCAGATCCAAGGGAGATCATCAAAACAATTTCTGCCTGCTTATATCTGCTAATTCTTAAGTATGGCTCTATGTTTATTTTATCTTGCGTATAAAGCTGTGCACTTGTGAGTATAATGTTTGTATGATATGCTTTAATGTGTCTCTTTTATGTGTGAAAGCAGATTTTTGTGTTTGTACACCTAAATTGAACAGCCACAGTATTAAAACCAGAGTTCATGTCCTAATGCCACCCAACACTTTCACCCTTTTTGTCATCAATATAAGACTTTTGGAGGTGTGTTGTGATGTCTGCCACTGTGAAGTTGGGTTTGTATCCCTTAGGGCATGTAGGTCACGGGGTGGGTCCTCTATGGATCAGGCTTGTCTCAGCAGATTCTCAATCTAGTTGAGGGGTTTAGAGGGTGGGTCAATGCCTTGGACTCTACGCAGTGAACCCAAGCAATTCCTGAGGATTGTACAGCAATGCTACAGGAGGCCGCTGTCATCAGCACTGCCACTGAGGGAGTGCTTGGTGTACGTGTGGGTGGAACGTGTCAAAATAACTTCTACATGAATGCTACGACCCAAGACTGGCCAGCAGAACATTGTAAACTGTAACACAATGAGCAATGTTAGGTTTGGTTTTGCTTCTTATTTTTGTTTGTCCATGTTTATTTGCCAATTATAAGTCTGGAGGATTACATAAAAACTATGGAGCAGAATCTTATGAAACCTGGAAGAGGTGGCCCAAGACCAAAGACAGGAAATGTTCATGCAAATACTCTTTTCTTTTGTTTTCAGTTGTGAGATAAGGGATTAACCTCTGAGGAGGACTGTGCTCTCCAAATGTGTCTTTAGTTAGATGAAGTAATTTGGCTAAAATCATACGGTTCTGAACCTTTTTGGAGTTTGAGCTTTCAAATGACTCCTGTCATAATATCAAAGAATAATTTAAGAACAGAGATTTAAATATGGATGAAAAATATCAAAGAGCATAAAGAAATGAGTTTCAACAAGAAATATAATCAATTTTATATGAGAAGTTTCTTGGGCAATTTTCAGTCTATGTTCGTTAGGACTTCTAAGACCCAACACAATTATGAGCAATACTGCCCCTCACTTACATTTTAACCATTACTTGATCATCTGTTATCCAATTTTAGAAAAAAATATATGCTGGCCTTGTCATCCTCTAGGATAATCTGCTTTTTTAACTGGATGCCACTACGACACTAAAACCACAAATAGGAAGCAAAAGAAAAAGAAAAAAAGGAACACTTATGAGAGATGAATTGCTGTTTTGCAATACTACTGTAGTTGATAAAAAGAAATTCTACCCTCCCAAGAAGCTGAATATTATAGGAATTTGTACTGCTCCATCTTTGCCATGTGTTTTCAATCAGCTACTAACTACTATTTAATTTTTATATTAATTATTATAATAATAATAATTATTATTATCAATGGGTATTCTTGTGTATTTTTACAGCAAATTTTGTCTTTGTCATTGTGAGACAGCCTGCCAAGCTCTGCCTAACAAGCCATGACATCATTTTCTTCAGAATCAAGTTTTCATTTCCAGGAAGTTACTTCTTCACTTGTTTTTCCATTGTTTATTTTAATGATTCCCATTATAATTAAAATCGCATAATTTTTAATTTAGTTGGTTTAAATATTTGAAGCTTTTAGGGTGTTTTAAGATTTTCTTTTGTTTTTTTATTTTTAAAAGAAGATGAATGTTAGGAGGTTAATTGGTTTATTAATGGGTTTCATTAATCAGTGATGCTTTAAGGCCTACTATGTCTGACACAGATAACAGGAATCACAGAGGAGAAACGAGACTGCTAAAGTGTTCATTGGACTTTCCAGGGAAAACATGAAAAATCACGTTTTACTGGAATATGTAACACAACAGATTTTACATTGCTGCTCAATATTTTCCACAGTGCACACTGCAGTGGTTCAATTTTTCATGCGCTTTTCCTGCCCTCCAGACAACCATTAATGTCTTAAACTCTTGAGGCACTGGTGAAAAAATGTACAAAACAACTCCTTGACAGTATGACATGGAAGAGCAATATCAGCTGTTCTGAAAAGGTTATGAGTCAAGAATTTTCTTTGTCTCTTGCTGTGTGTCTCTAACTCACCAGGGCTTTGCTTTGGTGTTAAATGGGATGATAACATGCCAGAGGAGTGAAATCAAGGCCTTGCAGAGAGCAGAGAAATTGGGTGATCGGTGCCCCATTCACGCAATTGCTCGTGCCGTACACCACTTGACACAAGAACAGCTCTCTGTATAAATTTAACTCATGTTAGGTGACAAGAGTTCCAGCAAGGAGCAACTGGACTCATTGGAAACCCAGCTGTGCTGGTCCAATTAATTTGCATCAAGGTACAGTACATTACCACATCCCATTATATGAATAGCTATCTCATGGGGTTCACACAGTTCATGTTGTTAAACCTGAGAACAAATGGAATGAGTCAGCAGATATCAGCAAGTAATGATGCTGAGAATTTAAGACAGGACAGAAAAAGTAGATGCAATTTTTGTGCTTCTTCCCATGCAGCCAGCAGGAATCAGATAATCCCAAGTCATATTCACAAAAGCTATTATTTATTTTTTTCTTTTTGACACCAGTGTTCATGTTCAATTCTTTCAAAAGGTAAAGCATTCAGTCAAAGTCAATCACAGCACAGTTGCCTACAATTGCTTCTTTTCTATAACCACACAATTACAATATTTATGAGAACTCCTGCTGATGGAAAGACTATTTCGCTGTGCCCTCTCCCCATCTCGTCTTTTCTTTGTGGCCCTTATTCTTTTCTGTGGGCTTATTTTAATGAAAAGTGTGACGCTGAATCACTCAGGCAGTCGGTGGTGTTGCAATCTCCACAACTTAGTCAAGTGAATGAGTATGAGCTGATGGTGCTAAAGACACTGACAGCTTCCAGATTAAAAACATTAGCAAAACACAGGAGAATAAAGGACAACATCCCTCTTCCTTTGTGGCCCCACATTGTCCCTCGGAGCCTCAACCAACAAATCATATAAAATGATTGAAAAATGAAATGTTCATTACAATAACATCAGACAATGAGAGAAAAGCTTGAGAGAGAAATAAGCAACATGACTGCATTTAAAAGAAGCGAACAGAAGGGAACACAAATGTTCCCATCAGGGTTGAGAATCTTCTAATACAGCTCTGCTGGGGGAAGATTATTGATAGTGAGTGAATGATTGTGGGTGGGTGGGGTGACATTTAAAATACTCCCACCACTAAGGCTTCTGCTGCACGGCTTCTCCTTCATGCCATTAAACCTCACTGCTATAATATGCATCGGAATTGCTACTAGGTGGTCATTCCTGTGCCTCAGCAGCCAAGAGAAATCTAAATCATTTGAACTTGAGAGTTGTGTCCTGGTGAGAGATGACTTATTCATAGCACAGTGTATGTTCCAGGGGATGATTATCTACCCATGGGGCCCACCCTCCTACGAAGGGCATTCTAAAGAAATGTTAACCTGTGGTATAGCACTTTATGCGTTGCCTGACGTTTCTGTTCAATGAAACAAGAGAAAGAAATATTACAGGATTTTCAGAAGGCATAAAGTTATTTAAAGCTGGTTTTATCAAAGCAAGTTACTCATTCATAGTAGGGAATGACTCACAATCTGATATTGCTGTGATGTTAGTGTTTCTCCAACATCTAAATTATCTATTGAGCCAGGATCATCATTGCAGCTGAATAATGACATTGCTATAATGTTAGGGAAAAAGAAAACAGAAGAAATATACACATTTTGGGCTTTCTACTGTAACATCTAGTAATATTTTGACTATTTGAAAGAGTATACTACAAGTGAAACCATAATCTTTCCCTAATGCCTCAGTCATGGAGGTCTAGAGACTGGTACCCATTGATATACCAAAACTTCCCAGTGTTAATATTATACTTAAATATTAATCCCACTTGCTAGAGCAAAATTATTATTACTTTGTTGAAACAACACCAGCACATTAATACCAAACAATGAAATAACACAGCATAGCAAAGTGGTTATAAGAAAAATTAAAAGGGTACACCAGCAATTAAATATTTAGATATGTCTTACATTCCAGCACAGAAAATACCCTCAAAAATAGACACATTAGGTTAATATAATAACATAAGGTAATGGTAATATGGTAATGCCATTACAATATATATATTAAGTTTCTGAAAAATAGACTTTTTTTTTAACTTGCTGAAGGAGATTAAAGGTACTGAAAGTATTCTGAAGACAGGAATCTTTGCAAAAATATACTGGAAGATCATCCAATAATTGTTGGTGCAATTAACTCACAATCCCAAATGTAAACCTGTGAGGTTACAGAAAAGCTGATTAACATTATGAAGATACATAACACATGGTCCAAAATAGAACTGCAGGCCAGTTAAAATCAAGCAGTAGCAAGTTTTGTTAGGCCCCCTTTGCTTGTTAAATAACTAAATTTCCACTTTTGAAAACCTAAAGATTCCCTCACAAGAGAACTGCATGAATTTACAGGCTGAGTAAGAATTTGTATGTCTTTTGAAAAAGGATACAAGTTAAGTTTTTTTTGGTTTCTTTTTTTTGGGGGGGGAGGGGGGTATTCAGTGTCACTAAGTATGAAAAACTGATGATTGTCATGAATCGCAGCTTAAAACAACTCTGGAAACTGTACAAGGGGCTTAATTATCCAATCTTGACATTCCAACATACACAGTGAGTCTGATTACTATGGAGAACAAGGGATCCACACCATGGTCCCACTCTATGATATAAACCCAAAAATCATATTCAGTGCCTATTCAATGTCAGGTCAAGCCATGAAAGAAGTTTTGAAGGTATACCTAAAGTTTTCACAGTCTTAGGCCTGAGTACATAGGCATTAGTGCAGCTCAGATCTAAATTTCAAATGGAAGATTGTGCCCCCCCCTTTCTGGAGGTGAATACATACGCAGTTGCAGCGAAGGAGACAACTACGCAGTATCATCCATTTGACAGTTACGAAGTGATACAGTTAATTGCCATTAATTGTGTTCACCTGGAAACACCAGGTGTAAAACAAATCCTGATTAGAATAAATTAGATCCTGTCATAATTGAAGCCAACAGGGCTCGGCTTCCTGAGACAGTACGAGTATCACACATAGACTCGTTCAACTTAAGTCTTTCTAGTACAATAACACAGATCCTACACCAGAAAATCTGCACAGACACACTCACGCTTCTCCTCTCATCATGACACACTGAAAGTATTATGCATTGTGTGCACCGTGTGTCCGAATCTACAGCATACAAGCCAAAGCAAGGCAAGGCAAGGGAACTGTGGGCAACAGTGGTACCTACTCTTGGGACAGCAACCATTTCATGGCTGGTCACTCTGGCCTCTCCGAGCGCAGTGATGTGATCGATCCACACACCCTGCCTCTCCCCGCGTACCTCCCCCTCTTCTAGGACATTTTACGCTGGCTTACGCAGTGATGCATTTGATTGCACAGCACCCCACGAGGGCCAACTCATCAAAAACTTGATCCACTGAGAGACAGGTGGGGGAATAAGTTTGGCGAAGCTATCTCAAGTGGAAACCTGTGGATAAGATAAACTCTGTTTAAAACTCAAGAAACTAGTAAGCAGAACATTTTCACAAATTGCAAATACAGTATCATGCTATGAGGATGACAGTCAGTGTAAATGTACAGAAGATATCTGAGCAAGGCATGAAGGCATAAAACGCCAGCTAATAAGCGACAGGTAGAACTGTGAAGGCACAACTGTATAGACCACCTAGTGTACCACATTTCTATTTATGTTTCTACTTCTAAGAAAGAGCAGCACTCTGTTTAATATTACAGTTACAGTCACTGTACATCCACAAGAGACCAGCTACCCAATATACCCTCCGTGTCCTTCATTTAGTCTTGTCACTGCTTCAGACAGCCATTAAATGATTCAGTGGGTTGTCTCTTTACGTGAACTTTTCCCAGCTCTACACTTTATTATTGATAAGACACTGAGCGTGAGATACTCAAATATGCGAGATTTGAAAACCTCTGTCAGAATGAACGCTCTTCGCTCCCAAAGCCTGTACTGTCACCTGCCGTATCTGTCATGAAATTGAGAAACCGACTCTGTGTGCGTGCATGTGTGTCTCGTCCTCTAGCGTGTGCTTGGAAAACATGACACCTCATTATAGTTCGGACATCACCTTGGCTCAACCTTTGGCCTCAGGCATTGCCAGTAGTCTGCTTCACACTCATCGGTGAGCGTTACAGGTCAGTTCAAACTCACCTCATGTTCTTGGGCAGCAGCAGTGAGTAGTTGGCAACTTAAGAATGTTGTCAGGGTATTCAGACCTTTCTAAATCTGCATATTCATGTTTATAACCGCGAGTATATATGAGGAATCGGCATGTTGTAAATCTGTCCATGTTCAGACCAGAAAACTAAGCAGGGTGCTCTAAGCAGGATTTGGTTGGGCAAACAAGCTCTGTGAAATGAAATCTGTTTGCACAAATGCGAGACATCGTGCTTGATTGTGTACAGCTCCTGGTGATAGAGCCAAGGGAAATGGTAAAATTACTTGTGCAATCCTTTTTGTAAATGTTCCAGTTTATCCTTCTGTCTCCCCCAGTTTTGTTGAGCACACTCGCTCTCTACTCATTCCCTTCATCTTGAACTTTAAGTGTATCTCAAACCTTTTTTTGTATCAGACGTATTTTGTGTTATTTTGGTACTGAATCGCACCATCCACATGCACGCATATGTAAACACATTAGTTGCAGGAGCAGCCAGGGAAAATAATAAAGACTTGATCCCTGAGGCATCACTCAGAGTTCCTGTGAAACTCCTACCCCTGTGCTGACCATCAGCCCGATTCCATTTCCCCACAGCGGCAGGCATGAGATGCGTTAGTGTCTTTCTTTCTCTGTTTTCTTCCATCAGTGTATATCGTTGGTTTGCTTTCCCAAACATATGACTTGGCCCAATCACATGTGGAGAGGCACATAGAAGATAAAATCTTATGATCGAGACTTGAATACAAGAAACCTCTCTAAGTGGTGACCCTAGGTTAAAGCTATTACTGCACTGCTTTTCCATTATCAAAACTGAAAAGGTCTGGACGAAATGAAGCAAATAGTTCTAGAATATCTCCTGACTGCCGAAGGTCAATATTAGCATGTCCATAAAGCTTTATTTTCCACATTTATGCAAGTTTTCACAGAGATCATGCCATCGGTCACATTTAGCACTACACCTACAAGGATTCTTCTGATTGAGCCTGGGAAACTGCTAGCAGCAATAGCAGCTTAAGGTAAGTATCCGTGCAGCTTCACTCTTTAGTAGTTTAAACTGCCAAAAATGCAGAAAAAAACAAATGCATATCACGTGCATACTGAATGCATAATAAATCAGAAAAGACAATACGACAAATATTCTGCCTACTGGTTGAAATGCCTTCACCAGCCAGTAAAGCTGTGGAAACTTTCTGTAAAGACTTGACCTCGGAACACCTTAGCAGTCTGTATGATATTGTTCCAATTACCATATGAATTATTGAACTTATGGCCAAAGATTTGTCTTCTGTGGTTGCAGTGACCTTTAATGTTGACCCTAAAATTCAAATCAGTTAACCCTTTTGTCTGAGTGAACTTTTTTGGAGAATTGACGGACATTCTCTCAAAGCATTTCCAAAATATACCTTGCTTTATCCCATGTTTATTTCACACTGGAACAGAATTTAGAAAATGAACATCATGCAGTTTTAAGCAAGATTTTGAAAGTAGAGATTAACACTCTTTACTGAGGTTATGCAGCAAGTGAGCAGAACAAATACTGGTTTAAGGTACTTGTGCGTCAGCTTTAATTACCAGAAATCCTTCAAAGAAAAACAGAATTAGGGTTACGGGAAAAAATAGACAAAAAAGAAAACAAAAACACGCAATATTTTCTATGAAAGGGAAATGTCACGAGTGCTTTTATCAGCAACAAAAATGTGTCATTTAATAGGTCATATGTAAAGCAGTTGGGCTTTTCGACAGTGATGAAGCCATTAAACTACACTATCACATTTCATTTACAAAAATAGTCATTTTATCCACAAAACAGAGGTGGTGTTCGGCTCCTGCTGCCTTAATTTGAGAGCTTGGGTGCCTTAATGAGTAAGTCCATGTTCAAACTGGTGTGTTAAGACACAAAAGTCACAATCGTGACGGGCATTTCTTGTATTATGTGGGATAAAAATGGCTGTTTTTGCTAATGGGATATGATGGCTTTGAAGAGAATGATCACTGTGTCGTCATTTGTTTCCACACATACAGTTATAATCAGAACTCTAAGTTAATGTTCACTGTTGGACCCACAGTGTCTCATCAGGAGAATTTGAGTGCAGCTTTAAAGTTCAGAGTGAGAGCAGGGGTTTGGCTGCACACTTCTGGGAGCGTGGTGAGAGGAAAGTCACAAACACTGCAAACCCTTCCCTGAAAAAAAAATGCTTTAGTTCACGCAACCATATCAGCCACAAGCACTGCTTGCTAACACCACCTAATACCAGCATTTCTCACCAGCTGCTGACACTTGTTCTTCCTCTCTTGCCCTCCTTCCTTTTGCTTCTCTGTACTATTACTGCCTCTTCTCTTCCATCACAGACAAAGAAAATAGATGGTTTGGGTCACAAAAATGGCTTTGTGTGCAGGAGAGAACAGCCTGCCTCACTTGCACAAATTCATGCATGCACATGTTTGTGACTGTGTGTATACAGTGGTTAAAGACAAAGCCTCTTTTGTAATTATAATATGCAATTGGATTACACTGTTACAGACCTGATGTTTTTGTGCAAGAATTTAGGAGGCATTTCAAATCCACAGGCCTGTGATTGAATTAACTTTTGTCGTAAGTTGGTGTGTTATACACCGCAGCAGGATGGGACGTAGGTGACCATGTACTCTATGCATATTCCATCACACTAGTTGTTTCCTTGGTGGGCTTTGTTCAGCCTGTGTTTGCAGTATGTGCTGTGCGTCCAAGCATGTAATTCTCCACTCAGGGTAGCTGCCAAAGGTTTTGCACGCTACCTTAACTCCTGCAGTGGCAGAGTGTCACAACACTGCACTTATGTTGATGTGCCATCTCTCAACACTGCTGTAGAAATTTACATAGACTTCAGAAAACACAATGATGCTTCAGGAAAAATAGACCTTGTTTTAAAAGAACATCCATAAAGGGTTAGTCAGGTGACTTCTGTCTGGACTCACCGAGGTGCAACCAGAAAACTCTTTCAAACTAAACCAGGTTAAAGAAAATTACCTTCATGACTAATACTAAACTAAAAATAACAACCCTTGCCAACTGAAGCACCAATGTGCCTGCTATGAACAGGTGAACTTTGAATAAATAGCCACTTTAGCTGGTTGACATTTCACTTTGTCTTTCATTTTTTAAATGAATACCAGTCCTGTCTGCTTTTAAGACAATGGGGTACAATGAAACACAAATCATGTAATGATGGCATAAGAGGCACTCTTTCACCAAAAGCAACTTTTAAAAGAATGTGTCTGACTTTAACAATAATTGTTCACATAATTGCACAAACTGTTGCTAAGCGAAGTTTTAACCGGGCCTCCTTCAAAATGATGTGTCAAAAAATGAACAGTAGAAAAATGCAGTTATCATACAATACCACTAAAATTAAAGAGGCTTATATCAGTATATGGATTTTTATTGTTTATTTATTTGGATGCCCCCCTAGTTATTTAGTGTTATGTTACCGACTGCAATGTTTTTGAAGGCTTTTTAAAAATAACTGCTGACTATAAAAACCCAACAAAAAAACCCTTCAACTAGTTAACATTAAAGTTACATTTAATGAAGTCAACTTAGACTATAGTTATGTATGGAATTAATTATACACATGACTCTAGCTTGTATCAATTAGTCTAATATTAACAATTAGTAATAACATTCATTAAGAAAGCCCATGAAACGAGTGCCATCGCATCTTCATTTAGCAGTTTTCCCACACATGAAAACTTACTCCAAGCGTACTTCTCAGTTTGCAGCGGAGCACTTCACTACTGATTTTTGGGTTTTGAATCAATAAACACATTTTGCGCTCTCAAGGTGATTGACAGGCTTGGTGCTACAACTACTAGCGGTATACTGGAGCTACAAAATATGAACTGAGATTTCATTTTAAAGCTACAAATTATATAGATGGTAAAACATACTTTTTGGAGTTATTCTACTTTTAAAGATGCTGAAATAGGGAAAGAACCAGAAGAACTGTACATACAGAAAAGGCCCACCAACAAAAACAGATGTGTGTTACATGTTCCCCTCATGCAAGCAATACAATTTACTTGCAAAACCTTAGAATAATATCCATATCTCTTACCTCTAGTACATCATATTCATGAAAACATTTCTCAGGTAGATGTTATATGTGTTTTCACAAAAAAGGAAACTATGTCATGAGATATCCTTGCTATATCAGAGCAAGGACATCTCATGTTGATGGTGGCATGTGCTGTGTGTGTCCATTTTGTTATATGGCAGAGCCATTGCAGCTGTCCTTCAGTGATGCTGACGGAGGATATAAATTCATTACTCCCTGAAGTAGACAACCCCATCATTCAAAAGACAGGGTTCTGCATTCATATACACTGCACACTTAAGTGTGCAATTGTGCAAAACACCCGTGTGAGTGTACAACATGTGCTGCACACTGTGTGTGTTTACACTGCCCAGGCTGGTGTGTGGATGTCAGAAATGGTGAAGGTCAAGTGGATAGGTAGGGTTAGCGGACTCTTATTCAACAGTAGCCATAACAGAAGCTGCCAGGAATATTGAGTGACAGCATTTAGAGCAGACAGCGCCACTAGGCATGTCACTGACATAAAATCTACACCAGTCGAGGAACCCATGATCATTACCCTCCATTTATTGCACTTCAAATATGTCCTTTTTCCAAGACCATCAGCAAATACACAATATTTGTGATTATTGATCTGAAGCGGGTACAGTATTTGCTCGCATAATTTGTGTTCGTGCGTTTCCATCTACTCTAACACATGCTGCAAATCTTCTACATCACACGTGCTGTGTGTAGTGAGCACCATGGTTATATTCATCAAATTTGATGGCAAAAGTACTAACTCAAACTGGCACTACCAGAAAAGTCTGAAAAATGAACATGACAATTACAGTACATTGCCTGGGAACATAAATTTCCTCTATGTATGTATGTGAGATATTTTTATTAAATAATGACATGTTTGACACAGGGAATAACCAAAATTATTATGGTCCAATAGATGTTAAATATTTCAGTCATGACTACTTAGAAAAAAAATCAGGAGTGAGCAAGTGACAGTGCCATCTCTAAAGAAGTACCTCTGATATGGCACTTTTGGCTTACACAAGTATGGAAATTAATGTAAAAAACAAACAAAAACACAATTTCAGAATCATTTAGAAAGAGATCCAAGGGGGGTGTTATTTGTATCTGGGTTTTTGGGGGTGTTTTTGGCTGTTGACGTGTTCTACTCTTTACCATTGATGATTTATAACTCACAAAGGTATAGAGGATATCGCTTTAAATGCCCTGAAATTGGCTCTTCCTCATCCACCCAGTGAAGTTATTCAATAGCCACCCAATATGGCAAGGACAAATGACAGCTATTAGGGTGCAAAGCTTCCAGTTGCACTTTGGTCTGAGCTTCTCACCTACTGATTATACTGAGCATTCATCAGCAGGAAGATGAAACTCAGTGAAAGATTCAGAACTCCAGCCACCGTCTCCAAAAAGATCATTATTTTCTTATTATCGCTACTAGAGCAATCTTATATCCTCTCAATCTAGAAATTTCACTCCAGGACCCATACTGTACTTGATGTGTTACAAGATTCAAGAAAACACATGCAAAAAAAAAAAAAAAACATATTATATTTTAGTTTTTATTTAGTTTAACCTCTCATTTAAAAAAAAAATTAAAACAAAAAATAAAAATGACTCTGGCTTCAAAGCAGTGAAAAAAATTCCAGTTAAACACATGAACTTGCAATACTGAACTTTATCATTGATATGGTGAGGACAAAGAGCTACATCCATCAATCTTTTTCCACTTAGATTAACTGGTGATTTGAATTACCTAGACTAGACACTATTCAAAGCCAGTATCTTCTTCCTGTTAGGTGAAAGGACTAACTACCTTGTAATGTATCATTTTAATAGCAGATCATGTTTCTGGTTATCTTTTCATAAAAATATAGACATGTCAGAGTTCCCCCACAATGTTTTTTGCAATTGCATGGTGAAGAAGGGCTACCTGCCATTCAGGGTTTGAGGGGGTTCAAAGAGATTTGAAGAGGTCATATGATTCAAGAAAGCTCAGACTCAAAGACACTGTGGTATTTCCCCAAAATGTCATTGTTTCTGATGCTACCTGCAGTGAGAAATGGGGGAAAAAAAGACCTGCATGAACTGGGCAAAGGAAAGATAGATTTTTAATTTAATTTAATGTGAGGCAACAAAAGAGAGAGATATAGATGAGGAAATTGAATTGAACATCTGAGTTCAGCAGAGAAGAAGAGAGTAGAAGGTGGTATAAATCTGAGAGGAATAAAGTAAAGGGGTATAAAGAGCAGATTAATAGAAGTGGGTGGACATGTAAAACTCATCAAACCCAGCAGTGCACTGGTGAAAAAGAAAGGCAGACCTCAAATTGCAGTATGCCACATGGGTATTTTTGTAACAATCCATTATGATCAATGGTAGAAACATCTAGATGAATTTACCATTATGAATTTATTAGAGTTTGAAATCAAGAAAGAGGGGCATTTGTGCTTTTACTTGCATTCCTATTGAGTGCTCTTTTTATGACACTACTAAATCTTTCATGTATGAAGAGATTTACAGTACAGAGATTTATAGTTCTTATGATGGCTGTTTTGATTGTGATATGCTAAATAACATCAAGCAGGAGAACTGTCACATAGGGTTTACATTTAATATAGACTAACTCCTTTATATGCCATAACATGTTTCCATGTTTCTTGGTTTCCAAGACAACCTAATTAAGGAACTATTCTGCTACTGTGCCAGTCGACCGTGTTTATCTGAGACCAGATATTTAATAAAGGGAGCTTCCGGTGAGATATTACCCGTTTCACAACATAATATTTACCCCTTCTTTGAGTTTCAGTGCGATTTTCTGCAACATATAAAGCATGTAAACGCTTAATCACGCTTTCTGCTTTCAAACGCAGAGATCTTACCGTCTTACATCAAATAAAAACAAGATCTTCACTCTGAATCTTAATTACATTTTCCAAAGTAAGTTTGAAGTATCTTTTACTTGGATTTCATACAATAGATAGTGGAAATCAAGATCTTTCTGTATAACCGATCTGAAATACCTTTTGTTCTTCACAAGAGGGCAAATGCAAACCATGTCTATAAAATCCACTCTTGTGAGTTATGCATACTTATGTGTGAAACTCATACACAAGGACAAATCATAAAACTGTGTTCAAATGGTGAAAAGGAGGCTAGTTTAATTGGCCATCACCAATGACAGCCCGTGTCATGCCTTGTGAGCATGCATTGTTAGCTGCCGATTCTTGAAGGCAAAGCTCACAGAGTGAGTCCTCAGTTTCAGGTGAGATTGTTAAATTGGTAAGATCCGTGTGCCTGACCAGAATTCAAGCTTTGCAAAGTGATAATGGGGATAGCCTAGCCATAAAGAGAAAGAACAGTTAAGAAGGTATGCTAAAAAAATTGGTCAGGGTACTTTCTGTAAGCCATAAATCGCGAGCAAATGTGTAGTATCACCAGTGGGAAAACTTTGCAATCACATTATTTAAAGTCTTTTAAAAAGGAGCCCTCAACTGTCTGGGAAGCTGCTGGTCCGTCAACTGTCTAATTACTTCTGAGTTTTTATTTTGTTAAAAAAAAAAAAGTCAGTTAAAGCGAAAAGTCTGCACTTCAAACACATGTTGATTGATTAAAATCCACTGTGCTGTGCTGAGGCAAAATTATATATATATAT
>NW_005187453.1:2559388-2593793 GCF_000239375.1 Pundamilia nyererei
ACACACACACACACACACACACACATTATATCTATCTAGTATGCAAAACACGTGAGGGAATGTTTACTTGTCCTCATTATGGTAAGTATGGTGAGTGTGTCAGTAACACGGTGTCTGCTGGGAAGCCATGTCAATGCAGAGGTCAAAGTAACGTGATGACTGTGACAAATTAACTATGAAATAAAAACACACCAACATCGCAGAGTCAAACATGAGGTCACAGAGTGAACTAATGGCCTGTTAGACACACAAGGTTTAGCTACGAGTTTTGACCGCCCAGTGATGCTGCAAATTACATCCCAATAGCTTTTGGATAATCAGAAAGTGTCACAGCCAGGGACTCTTTGGAGCAGTAACTATGACACAGGAACTAAATAAAGAAACTCAATTCAACTAATTCTCCTGTGAGACAAAGTGAATACAGAATGAGGAATACAAATCTCTAATTACAGCATTCATAACACCCTGAGCCCATTTATCTTATTGTGTGTAGTCCAACTCCCACACTCCTTTACCACTGAAATATTATCAATGGATCTATATGAGCCATCCACTTTAAATCACTGGTTTCTTAGCTAAGGGATCTTATAGGGATTTACAAAAGATATCTAGTGAGGCTCAATTCTGATGGCTTGTAAAACATTACTGCCCCAATTCAAATCACACCCAACAAGACTTCAGCAGTGAAAGCTCTATTACTACATACTGAATAGAGAGAGTAAAACAGTTCACTCTTATTTCAGCATATGAGACTGCTATTCCAGATATCTACACGTATTTGGCATTTAAATGCCACAATGGGCTTGTTAATGTATATTAGTAATAAACACAAGAGAATGCAAGTCATGACAGGTGAACAAAGGTGAAGGGTGTGTATTTATATATGTGTGACCGAGGATGTGTCTCTGACTTTCGCATCTGCGGAGTCTGCGCCACATCTCATCAGTATTCCGAATGAGTGTGTCCTGTTTCCATCAGACGCCTCATCCCCACCCCTTGCTCTCATCTCAGGGATGCAAAGCACGCGTGTGTCCATGCACAGAAGCATGCACACGCATGGTGTATGTGCTTAAAAGTCAGCTTTGAGATAAATGGGAGAAGCTGCAATAAAACTCCACACAATGACGAAGCGGAAAAGTTAGGTGTAATTTGTACTGGAGGAGCCAGCAAGCCAGATGTGGTCGGTGCTTTTATCACATTTATCACATGGTTTCATGCAGTTTGGGACTCCACACCGTAAAACTTTTGTGGGAGAAGTGAACTATTTTCTAATGATTAGCTTAATTGTACTAGCAATTAAATCTTCTACTAACTGCTTACTGTTATTTCTTTCTTTCTAATGACCAAAGACACACAAAAAACATAGAAAAGTTTGTTGGCTATAATACAATAAACTGATGGTAAGTATAGAATTTTAAACACAGTGAATTATTATAATAGATTACACTTTGTGAACTTGGAGGGCTTGAGATACCTCATTAAATTGACTTTATTCGAATAGTGTAACATTTACTTTCAATGAAGTAAGTGCAATGTGTCCACCTCTCGTATGCAGGTTTATGGCAGGGAGCATGAGGAGGTATTTCCACAGAGGTGGTTTTTGTAGTCCCCTGGTGTGTTTGTCCCCTGTGCGCATCTGTGTGAGTGTGAGGAAGACACAGAAAAGTTGTTTTCTGAAGAATTGTGAAAGTAACACAGAAGATTGAATTTTGCTCTTGAACTGTTCAATAAAGTCACCAAGAAGAAGTTTTCTAAGTTGTTTTCTGACCAATTAGAACATGGCTTCATTGTTCAGCTCTCCTATTTACGGTGAACTGCAATCCTCCCGAACTCCACTGCAATTCAACTTTGACAAACATCTTTCTGAGGGGGGGAAAGAAGGGAGAAACTATTCTTCTACATGGCCACTATCCAGTTTGTCAGGTTGATGGTCAAAATTGGTCATAGGCAATGTTGCATAATGTTACTTTGTAAGATGAAGATGTTTTGGCCTTTGATATTACCTAATTTAAGTTTACAATCTTATTTATACACACTACAACTATAAAGCTATTGTGAAATGGGGAATAATAATTTGGTAACACACGAGGACCTCTGCTGAGCACAAGCGAGCCATTTCCAAATATTGAGTTATGCAGAAGTAGACATCATTGCAGAGTTAGGTCTGTGGCACCTCAAGAATGTCCAACTGGGAGCTCCAACATCATGGAGCAGGCTTATTATACTCTTAGCAACTCCAATGTTGCCATGTTACCCCCTACCTACAACCGTCACCCAAAAATAGTCCAAGTTTATTTTATACCAAAGCCACTTCTAGGTAGACAGTGGGTCAGACAGATGAACGTAATAGAGTATCTGTTCAACTCTGAAAACACTCTGCTTCTGAAATGTTCCCAGTGTAGTATGATTTCACTAAACACAACTTACAGTCCTGAAGCTAAATTAAAAGCACACATTATAAATATTCACTTATAATGTGTGCTTATATACATTATAAGTACTGACAATAGTCAGTCTAAAACACAAATCCAACAAGTTGAACACAACATATTTAGTTCACCTTCCTGCTGCTCTAAGCCATTTTCAGTAATATGATAATTCTGCCTGCTATGTCATTAGCCAATGTTGAGTTGTCATTTAAAAAATCTCAAACAATATCTGCATTAATTTTGTAATTGATTAAATTATACTTAATGAAAAGCAGCAAACATTGATCAATTCCTGTCATGTTCAGGCTGGGAGGGTTTCATGTTGGCCTCATGCCCCTCCTGCAAAGACTTTCATGTACTTTCTGCCTTATAACTGAGCTTAAAATATGAGTGCCAGTCTTGCAGTCTGCAAATGCCAAACTGGGTTTTTAGAATAGCAAACAATCTCAAGATAATCAGTAGGTAAGATTTTTCCATAAAACCTCTGGTGTGTTAATGCGAGAAAACATTTAAACATAATAGTGTGTATTGAGTCCTTAGGCTAATTAGGAAAGACCAATGCTCAAAACATTCAGGTAGCTGTTTCACACATTTAGCTGGTGCTAAATGGTGCTTTTGATTAAATTTGAAAACATGAGATTGTTAGCTGTTGGTAAAGTGAACTCTGCAATTTAGCTTAATGACAGTTTGACACTAAACTTTGCTGTTGTTGGGATTCTGTATCATTAGCAAAATGATGGGAAAATAGTCTCGAACATACCACAAACTGTGCTCCAAACTCCAAGTGTTATGTCTAGAGGTAATAGCTAAAAAGTGAGAGATTTTCTCCAAAGAAACGAGCTTATTTCCCCCAGTCAGAATCTCAGACTAAATATCAGAACAATGACTTAAAGTGGATCAGCTTCCAGTTTTAATTACAACATTCAGCATTTGGTGCAAGCAGCTACTGGAGAATACAGTAGGTCACACTCAATACACTGCTGTGTTTATGCTGTGTTTAAACACACACAATTAAGCATTTGATACCCTGTGCATTTACTTTAAGAGTTTTCTTTGAAAATCAATCAAGTTCTTTTCTTTTTCCAGCAAGAAATATTTTCAGGTTTCAGTTACAATACAGACTGTGAACATTGATTATCTAGCTTTTTCATTTCCACTGCATCTTTTGAATTTTAGTTCAATTAAACAGAAATATCTCCATTTCAAGGTTGAATTAGTAGATTAAATATTGAAATTAACTCAAAAGAGATGCTCAAAGCCCAAACTAATTTCAAACGCCAATAAAGAATTCATACAGGCAATATTGATGTCTGAAAATTAATGTGATGGATGTTTCAAAACTCTTGACTGATAAAAAATAAATGTAAGCACAGCAAATGAGTCCAGTCCAGCGCTTCGAATGACGAAAGAAATATCTACCACAGTGTCTTTGAGTATTAAAGTTTTTTTTTACTTTTGGAAAAGCACTGACAGAAATTCTCCCAAGGGTATAAAATATATATAAAATTAGTGGTCCAGGGTGCACGTTGTGATGGCATGATAGAATAGTGGAAAGGTCGATTACAGTTCATCAACATGCTCCAGACAGTGGCTGTCAGCCAGACTCAGCAGCTTGGCGATGTGTGGCATAACAACCGCAGACCCTCTGGGATCCCAATCCAGGATCAGGTTGGATGATGTGCTTGGCTGGGCATGGTTTCCACATATGCCAGGGTAAACTGGGAAACTGCTTTTCAATCCAAAACATTAGGACTCCAGATAATCAATATAGAATAGGACAAAGAAGCCAGATGGAGAGCATTTCATTATCTTCGCTCAGCTCTAAATTAAATGGGATCAAAGGGGATATTGTTGCTCACAAAGAATAGCATGCAGTTAAATCTAATGCAGCCAAACCCAAGTGTGGCGAATAAAGAAACTTTTTCCTTTTTTTTACAGCTACCTGAATAAATGAATCAAATATTATAAAGTGGGTTTATCACTTCCTTTGATCCATCTATCATTGTCTCCTAATCTATTCTCTGTGTATCTTTGAATCAAATATCCTTCCTGAATTGTTTCTTTATGCTACAATGGCTCATAGTCTCATAAAAGAAAATCAAATCTGGGAAAGTCACTTAAGTAATGTACCAGCTATGACGCCATATTACTCGAACACAAATAAATTTCATCCCCATGAAGGAAATAACAAAAATAAAAGCAAATTAAAAAGCAGAAAACAGAGATAATGTAAAGATAAGAATCAAGTCTTTGTGTGTCTTATTCCTTTGTGCGCCACCAAGTCTTCTCTCTTTGGGCTGTTTTGTTAACTTACTCATGCATTCTCACTTTTTCTTTCTTGACTTCTGTCTCCAGCCGACTGGCTTTTCTTATCACATTGCTCCTCTGCATCTATTCCTCCCCATCTTTACTTTGAAAATTTTTATCATCCACTTTTCATGCCAACTCTTCCCTTTTCTTTTACACCTGCTCACTCCCACAGTGCACAGACTTTTGAAGGGCTTAACGTTCCCAGTGAATAGTAAACATTTTACAACATTTTTGGGAACCATAAAGATGAGTTGTATTATCTGAGCTCTACATTTTTTTTTAAAATAATGTCAGTGACTCACCGCAAAGAAGTACACCTCCTCTTTAGTGGAGATATTTACAAAGTCGCCTTGCTCTCTGCGGCATGCTGTGCAGAATGATGTGTGTGGGTTTGTATAGGGGTTACCGTGTGGGAACACTCGATAGCATTTAAGGGTGAAGTGTTCAGTGTTTGTCAAGTGCATGTGCGTGCAAAAATGAATTTGTGCGTCTAGATTTTGCAATCTGTCTCGTAACATATTATTTCTGTTTTCCTTCCCAGGTATAAGTAAACTATAATTAGTAGCCAATTTTAGAAACCATATCTGAGTTTTTGTAGACTCATAAGTTAGCTGCACGGCTGTGTAGCCTTTGTTGAATGTAATTTTCTCACTAAAATCTTAGCATAGTTGGCTTTGCATCACTTATTAAAGTACTCATTTTGTTTTTTATTTGTTTATTTTTTAACACAAAAAGCTAGAAGGACAAAGATCCAATCCCTTACAGTCATGCAAAATTGTTGCCCTGAGTGATCACTAATTAGTTTTAAAGGTCACAGATGTATGATGCCATTATTTACCACCGTTGGAAAGCAATGACATTAGTAAAGACTAATTGTTAACAGATTTTTTTTGTCTAATTAATGTGCCAACTAATACAGATTTCAGTTCCAAATACATCTTACGCATCACACCGTGAAATATAAATGTTACATTTCATGTGCATAACACTTTTCAGAGAGCCATGTCTCATACAAAGAAGCCTTACCCTAAACAGACAATGACATGTGCACCATACAGTGCATTATATCATCATAAAGTATTTCTCCCCAGACAAGTGACCCTCAGCGTCTGTTTGTAGTTTGTAGTTTCATCAACACTAATGAAACATCTGTCTGTTGTTTCTCCAACAGAGACACCACCAGTTAATTGCAAATAGATTACTCTGCTAATTATGTCACTTTTCAATGTCCATGTTTGCTTTTGGAAAAAAAAAGGCATAAAAAAGGCGTGTTATAGTTAACTGTCCATACATATGTTAAAAAAAAAAAAATCTTACATCTTACAAAAACTCTTACCTCCTCAGACCACAATAACTTTTTGTAACTTTTAGCTCTAAACTGTGGAACACAGTAAATATTCCCAGATGCTGCGTTCCCCTCTGTGCAGTGTTTTGCCAGGTCATTAATGCAGCCACCTTCAGAAGCTGCTTAGTTTTGTATCTTTTCTTAACCAAGCAGAGCGGAACCAGTCTTCCATGGTCAATGTAATATCCGATTCCTTCTCCCATTTGACCTTGATTTACTACTTTTTAAGGGACTACAAACATAAATAAAGTGAAAATGGCTTTTGGTGAATATATTCCTTATAGGCATCGCTAAAGATATAAATGAGGCCCATGTTAGATGCTTAATATTAATTAATATCTCAGCTGTAAGCATCTAAAGAAATCAATTTTGTTCAACTTCCAAGTTTTGCTGAGGTGTGAGACGCTGTCTATGTTTGCTTTGATTTAAATTATACTGTATGAAGCAATAACTTTCCATGGCCATTCTCTAAACCTCCCGTCCAGTCACATTCTCCATCTTAGCATTCTCATTTCCCCTCCAATTTATTTCATTTACATTCCTTTAAACCATATATTTAAAGTTACTTTAATTTAGTTTAGTCTACTTAAATATTTCTTCTGTGAACCAATATCTATAAGGGTTGTAAATCAATATCCAGTTGATATCTAGTGTTACACTTTATTGAAATATCTTCATTGCTTCATTCAGACTCATTTTAGTTGTTTATAGAGCCAAAATGATTTTAAAAAAAACGTGTCACTGTCCAAATACTTATTGATTTGACTGATCACAATTAAATGAAATTTGCTTTGAGGTCATTACTTTCTGTGTGTACATAGAGACCATGGTCATTTGTGTATTACTGTGCGCTTTCTGCTCTCTATTTTTAACTATTTACCTTGATAAAGAAATAATGAGGTCTGAAAGCTGTGATCCCCGCATGTCTCAGTATTTCCCGATAAGTAATGCATACTCCCATGTGGCACTTTCTTTGATGAAATGTTGCATTTCTTCTTACTAGCTCAAGCTTATGCCCAGTGTCCACAGGGAAACACTTCATTCAACTGAGATTTTCACGGCACAGCCATTAAAAATCAGTTTCATTCACATTTCTCACTTTTTGTCTTTTGTCTGTAAGTGTCTGTGTGTTTGTTTATTTGTTTGGAAGGGCAATCCCCTAAGGCTGGTGGGGCAGAAATGCAGGCTGCATTCAAGGACTTCACCTTTACCTCCTCTCTCAGTAAGGTGAGGAAGAAGAGGGATCGAAGGGAGGCTAAAAAGGCAGCTCCGAAATAGTTGTTTCCCCCAGTGTGAAAGAGGCAAAAGGTAGAATGCTACATAGAGAAGGGAAGCAAAGTGTAAAAAAAAAACAAGAAGCGGTCAAAGGGTCAGGACAAAAACTGGGAAAATAAAGTAGCTGATGTAAAAAATAGTTCTTCGCAGATTCAGAGCTTTTACAACCCCAGAAAAAAATGAAAAGATGAGAAATTGAGAAGGACGAAGCTAACGTTACTTCAAACAGGTTTATAGGGTGTAAAAACTAAACGTGTATGAGAACTAGTACCTATGAAAGTGATGAAACTGAGATATATTAACTTCAAATTAATGCATATAAAAGGTGACAAAAGAAA
Organism: Pundamilia nyererei; assembly: GCF_000239375.1. Lineage (NCBI taxonomy): Eukaryota > Metazoa > Chordata > Actinopteri > Cichliformes > Cichlidae > Pundamilia > Pundamilia nyererei. The sequence goes on from NW_005187453.1 coordinate 2,567,086, forward strand.
AAGAGCTGCAAACTCGGAAAGTTGACAAAAATCCAATTGCGACTTGTCAGGATGCATTCATGCTTATATATTGATTACACCAAATTCTGACCCCACCCTTTCAGACCAGGTGATGTTTTTCCACACTTCTATTCTCCAGTTGTGGTGAGTCTGTGTGAATTGTAGCCTTTCCTGTTCTTAAATGACATGAGTGGCACCTAACGAAGTCTTCCGCTTTTTTAAGCCCATTTGCTTTAAGCTTCAATCCGTTCAGATTCTCTTCTTCATTCCTTGATTGTAACAAGTGGTTATTTGAGTTGCTGTATATTTCTCGTCAGCTCAAAGCAGTCAGGCCGTTCTCCTCTGATGTCTGGCATTGACAACTTTCACGTAGAGAAATGGCACTTACTGGAAGTTTTTACTTTCTTAGATGATTCTGTGTAAACAGACCAAGCTGCCTGCTACCTACAACCATGACATATTTATAGTCACTCAATTCATCTTTCTTCCCTATTCGGATGAGGATGCTCGGTTTGAATTTCAAGAAGTCATCTTGACCATGTGTACAAGCCTAAATGCTCGGGTTGTTGCTGTATGATTGGCTGATTAGATCCTTGTGTTAATGAGCAGTTAAACAAGTTTCCAGTAAGAGTACATTTCTATTAGACAATTATTATGTATATAGTCGATGCCCAAAAAGTGTCTGAATGTCACTTACACATCCACAGAGACAAAAAGAACTTAAAGAATTAGCTCTAAGACTGAAGAGATGCCTATAAACTTCTCTGTATGACATAGCCAAGTTTGAGGCAGATACGTAAATCACAGAAACTTACATAGTGGAAGCAGTCAGAGAGGCTCCGACTCACAAAGTACCTGTATATACAGAATGACAGCAAAACCCTGCGTCCAGCACACTGTAAGCCTGCAACAAGACATGTGGTAAGCTGCTTAATGTCACTGCAGAACAGAGGGAAGTACAGCAGAGGAAAGAAAGCAAGATAGAGGAATGGGAGAGTATAGATGGATGGATGGACCAAGAGAAAGAAACAGGGATTTGGGCTTATGATAGAATGTCATAGGATGGGTATGAGAGTTGGGCATGACAGGGAAAGAAAGGGATGGGTGTATGTTTGAGAGAGAGTGGGAGCGAAGTAGACAGACAGTGAAATGAAAAAGCCCTTCCAGACAGCTTGTGACAGGCCTAAGTAACCCACCCCCCTCCGATTCAGTCGCCACATAATCCAGGTAACGTGGCACGAATAATGGATGAAACATCAAACAGTACCCCCTCCCTTCATCCTACCAACCTACCACCTTCAGCTAACCAACTATAGCGTTTGCACCCCTGTCAGCCAGCCAGCCAGCCAGCCAACCCATCCCAATCCCCTTTCATGTTACCGCCGTGCAGCATGCTCGAAAAGCTTATCACCGTTGACAAATCCTCTTTTTTCCCCCAATATGCTGGGAAAAATAGAACAGAAGAACTCTTTATTGCATAGATTTTTGACACAAAAATAACACTGTTATGTCTAAAATTTATTTGTTTTAATGTGAGGTGGTGGTATATTTATTTCCTTCTCTGGAGGGTGGTGGTAGCTAACATGCAGTGAAAAATGTTTGGCGTGCAGGAATGTGGCAGAAAGACAGAGTGTTAGTGCTCTCATGGTGAGAATCTGAAGTGATCTTTACATAAACATGGTGCCCATTAAGTATGGGGAATGTAATTTGCACAAGTGACAGATCATTCGGTGTTGTCTGATAATTGCATACACTGCATCACTGGGGCTGCGAGGGAGACTAATACGGTATGGATGGGGTCGACAGTGTAAGATCTAGGCGCTGTTAACGTCTTCCTTTTCTTATCTAGGTAAAAGTCTCAATGAGATTAAAAATCTCTTTCAAGAGAGACTTGGCCAAAAGGGCAGGTGTGTAATGTGTCTATTGGTGTGAATTTTGTGTGGAAACTTGTTAAAAAACTTCTGTCCCTCCTGGCGTTGCACCTTTAGGATCACAGTTAGTGGAAGTGGCTAAGACATAACTGAAATTGGCAGAGAACCATAGCTGGAGGCTAAGAGAAGGTGGGGTTTAATCAGAGGTTGAGGGAGGTCACAATGAGGCCTGAAAGAGAAGAGAAGCGAGAGAGACAGGTTTGACATCCACCTCCCTGACGTTTGCTGACTTGTTTTTGATAGAGAATGATTTGAGCTCAAGCTTTCCTTTCCTCCTCCTTCCCACTGCCTGCCGCTACACACATCAACGCAATCACACAAACACCAATGGGAGCACAGACTGTTCTGAAGAGTGAGAATTTACCTCATCAGAGCAGCGTCCTCAGGGCCTGAGGGGGGTCTCCTCTGCCCTCCTTTGCCTCTCTCTTTTCCCCTCCAACTCTTTCTGTTTCCCTCTCTCTTTTGCTTCGCAGAGCCCCAGAGCCGAGACCTTAATGAAGACGAATGCGAGGAATCAATTTGCGGCATCTTCCCTCCATCTGGCTGGGGCTCGTCTCTGCGCCTCAATTAGCACGGCAGCTGGGGGAGAGCTCCTCCAAAACAGCCCTATTACACACACCAGCGTCTTGCGGAGCAGCTACAGGCTACAGGCATTGCTGACAGAGGAATGCATCAAAATGAAAAGAATGTGCTACTTAAAACTTAGCAGCGAAAATATGTTTTTCTTCTGAACCAAGGAGTGAAATAACAGCTTTGCCAAACTCCACTCTGCGCCATTTAATGTCCTCCAACAACCCAGCTGATCAACAACAAAGAGAATAAGTGGCTCAAATGAAGTATTTAAGTTACATTACCATTTATGGCTTGTTGAGGAGGCAAATTTGGAATCTTCACATATGCCAGTTATAGATATAAGATAGAGCCTTTAGAAATATAACGATGTGCAACTGTGCAGCTGTCCTGTTCCAGTTAGACCACGAGAAAATATGGAAGCCCAAATTAATAATTACACAAATGATGAGGACTAAAGATGAAAATGCTTTTAAAAGCCTTTTTAGGATTCATAGGCTCACGCTGTTTTTTTCTACAACACAGGAGAATCCACTGGGGTCTCAGCAACAACACAGAAGATAAACCTACCTATATATAGCTAAAAGGAGCAGTGTATGAAGATTATGTTGCTCGCTGAGCTGAGAATTCATCTCTGTTCTGTGCTTACTTGTCGATTCGACAGATACTGAATCCAGGACTGGCTGCCACCCAGATACGAATACAAATACCAGCATTTAGTGTCGTTACAATCTGCTGTTTCTCTGAATTATATCAGTGTAAGTGGAGCATTACGCAATGACGAAGATTGACCAAATATTGACATGCCGCTATCCAACTGTTGGCGTCCATCATCCTGCATATTGTATTAGCATGAAGCTAACAAATAAGGGCAATGTAGTATACTGCCAATATCTAGTTTAATCTTGGGCATTTACAGTGTAAGCTTGTTATGATGACAAGCTTGGCAATGGATGGCTGGGGCAGATTTTAACACCAGACTAAAGAGCTCAGGCAGACAGAAGCTCCGTTCCTCAGAGGGACAGCTCATTCTAAATGGGCCTACAGAGGCTCAAACAGAGGATGCCTAGTGTGGCCTGGTACGGGAGGTGATCAGGGGACTTCTTGAGGGTATTTAGCTCGAAAGGCCTAATTAACTGAGCAAGAAAGCAAGTAAGCTCACTATTTGCTCATTTGTTTGGCAGTAGCTTGCCCCAGGGTAGGAAAATTGAGACGGAAAGGAAAATTGAACTCTGGCGTGAAGTAAAGTCTATACTTTGTCCAAACAATTTAAACCTAATTTTGTTTCTCCAAATCAAGTGTTGCTTTTAACCAGTGAATATTTAATTCTCCCAATCTCTCTTCACACAGACACACACACACACAATTGATGGAAGGTATACTATCATCAAACGTTCTCACACGCTGAACAGTCCCTTATCAAACTGTGTAGGTGTACACTCACCTAATTGAGCCCCCCACCTCATGTAGGTTTTGCGCGCGATTCACAACAAGCCTCCACCATTGCTCTCTCTCTCTCTCTTTCAGTATCTCGCTACTCCTACTCTCTCACCCTCCCACTCTTTACTTTTATTGATGCTCAGAACTAACATTCTGCAGATATGTTAAAGCATTAAAGTATAAGGTGATTTCAGTCTGACTTTGATGCTCCACAGCCCGTGGTTTGCAACAAAAATATGCACTGAGTTGGTGGTTAAGTGTAACTGAGAGGCATAAAAACAAAGCAGGAAAGGAGGCAGGTTATCATTCTCTATATCTCTCTATATATCTATATATGTGTGTATGTATGTATATATATATAAAAAGCCATAGATGTGTACACAGTCTGCCTTTAAAATCCCTCCCTTCAATACCTCTAACAGCATGCCCTGCAGTGATAGATACACACTCGGCTGGATGAGCCGTACTAATCTCCACAGGGATCAGAGATGGGGAAGACCCCCTCATGCCAACATAGAATAGCCTCTGATGTCTATGTCTATGAGTGACTGAGTGTGCATGTGTGTGTCTGAGTGTGTGTGTGTGTACCAGTGCTGATGAGTCAGAGTGAACACTGAGTCCTGCCTCTGGGGCAGTACTCCTCCTTGGCAGTGGCTTTGTCAGCATTAGAGACATCTCAGCCAAATGTCAAGCATGCTACCTCCTCTAAACATCTGTATTTACATTTGCATGTATGTAAAACTGTTTTTGCATGAGTGTATCTCCTCCAGTTTAAATATGCATAAAGCCTCACAGGTCATCAGTAATTTTCTCACGCAGGTGTTCCTTGGACTAACTTTTTTTTAATCATGTTTTTTCCTAGCAAAAGTCTAGGCTTCTTCTAGTCTCAGAAGGAGATATTTTTGCATATTTTTTGCAAAATTGTTCATTACTGTGAAACATTCCTATCGGGAAATGAAACTAACAGAAGAAACCTCGAGCCACATTCAGTGTTCAAAGCAACAAGTACAATGCTCAGTGTGCACACTGAACCACCGGGGTGCCCTTGATAATGATTAAAAAGACCCATGAGGAGGTTAAAAAAAACACAAAAAAAAACATACTGCAGCACGATACTTTTACTGTATGTCCCACCCTGCTTTATGGTGTTGCCACCTCCCCCAGCCACTCCACCACAGAGTATCTACACTCTCTCTGAAGTCAGTCCACACCAATTAGCCTTTGCTACAAGCTCTGCCTTCACACTGTCAGTGCAGATCACCTGCTAGTTCAACACTGCCTATTAAAGGCCGAGATGACTGAACATGGAGGTGGGTTGAGGAGGTTTTCTCTCAGGAGTGGTGCTTGTTCACTCACTGCATGTTTGACTCAACCAGTTAGATACGACTGCGCCAATTTTCAGAGTTTATAACAAATTTTTTGCCTTTTCTCCATTTTCTTTGTCAAATTTAAGGTGAGGAAAAAACAGGAAAGCAAAGGAGGAAGTATCTGTACTTTTGACGATGTGTTTGAAAGAGTGTGTGGGGGAAAAGGATGATTAGTCTTTGTTGGTCTGTGTAAACAGAGGCATAGAAAGTAGCCGTAAGAAAGCTGCATCTCTGCTGCCCCTCTCAGGTAATGATGTGAAACTGCACACCCTCTTCTGGGAGTTTGAAATGTGTTTTGCAGACACACTCTCCAGTCTTCATGCCCCTCATATTTCCCTTCCGGCAGTTTCTTTCTGCCATTTCTCCATCATTTGTTGATGCCTCTTCTTTGGATACCCATTTTCATGTTGTCTCTTTCAGCGCTTCGAATCTCTATGTCCTTGTCCTCCGCTCCTTTCCCCTCCCCCTCTCTCTGCTGCAGCACTATGGAATGGATGTCCATGGGTTAAACATACCTGTTAAAGCAAGCTCAAATAACCTGTCAGCAGAAACAAGTTAATAAAGAAGTAGTAGACTAAGGAAAGATTTAAAAAAAAAAGGCAGTGATGCACTTCTACAGTCCATTGTGTAGACTGGAATCTATGGATACAAAATTGAAATGTTCTCTTTCATTTTTCCCCAACAACTTCACATAATTGAACTGGAGTCACATTACTGGGCTAAGTCATGGAAGTCCACAAGAGACCAATAACAAGGACCGCTGGTAATGACAAAATTAATTAAATGCTGAAAGCCATTGGAGAATAGGCATGTTTTCAGTGTAGCCCAGCATCAAATTAAAGAACTGCAGTATCTCCAGAAATCCATGATTACAAATCCATTAAAACCATGCCAGCCCTCTTAGTGATTGGATGTAAGGCAACCATTAGACCAACAAATGTAAACCATGCAGTACTGAAAAATTTGCTGCCTCTTGCAAACAAACTCAAATAACCCATGAAAGAAAAACAACTCATTGGACTTGAAGGTATATAGATCTAACACCCATATATTTAGAAGTTTACACCCCAATAGTTCAGCTTTTTCAGGTCTACTTAACTTACCAGAGCATCCTGAAAAATACCACCTGGGAATACCAAAATCTTCACATTATATTATCTTTGACCCGCTTTTGGTTAGTGCTGGTACCAAAACAGGGTCACCTTAAAAGCCTTGGTGTCTTACAAAACATTTGTTTCACAAAATGTATGACTGAAGAATAAATCAATCAATCACTGAAACACCATCTGTGTAGTGCTTTGAAACCTTTTATGACAGTTTAACAATGTTACACAACCCATGCCTTTGGTACTTAAAAGAGGACGGTCATGGCAATAAGATGCCTTAATGCCTTAATTATTCCAAAAGTTGGGAAATTACAGAAACAAATTGAATAAGTGGATTTGAAATAATGTTAAAATGATGCTTTTAGGAGAGGGGTTTCAGCATCGCTGTCCTTGGTACTGAAACAAACTACATGCTGACTGAGTTTGGAGCTGTCAGTTGTGCTGAGAAAACTAAAGTGTAGAATTACCAAGCTCAAATCTCATACTCACAACTTTCCTACATGACAAAATATGAATCTCAGTGTATTGCATTTAATCTCTGGTTTTCTCCTGTATAGTCACAACAATCGGATGACAAAATTGACTCTTTAGTGCCACAGCATTTGTGAGGAAGCAAATGTCTGCTGGTGTGCTGCTGTGCTGTTCTTGGGTAGTCGGAGCTTTACAGCAATGCGGTGACAGCACCACAGCTAAGTACACAGTCTTGGGAAGATGTACTTAGAGCTTTAGTGGTGTATGCTAGACAGCAAAAGCTGACTACGGAGTACTGAGCACCACAGGGATGCCAACGGGAGACACGAGAGGGAGCAAGACAGAGGGAGACGAAAAGGAGGGGAGAGAGGGAGGAGGGAAGGAAGGGGTGACAGAGGAGCTTCCATTACTAAACAGAGAGAACATTAAGAAGATTTAATTTGCCTAATGACAAAGGCAGATTCCTAAATGGCTGCGCACTATATTGTAGTGAAGCATATTCCATTAGTGCAATACATCTCTGAATATTTAGGTCTGGCTCCCTCCTTCTCCTTCCTTCCCTTTAGTTTTTTTGCTTATACCCCTCTGTGCCAGTTTTTCCATTACATAATATTGCGGACAAAAAGTACATAGAGGCTGGTGCATGTGCACCCATGCTCTCTTTGTGTCTACTTCTCTATCACTTCAGTGCCCCTACCCCATCGCCATCCCAAACACATATACATGGCCAAGGCAAATAAAACAATAAAAATAAAACAAATGCTATTATTCATGCACAGATGCACACTAAAATGCAAACAGACACATGATTACCGCGACTACAACACAAGCAAATGGAAATTGTTGTTGTGTTTCACACACTCATTCAAATCAACACAGCGTGCAATTAAGATCAAAGCAACGTTTACGTACCTAGCTCCAGGGTGTGGGTAAAGCGTAGGCATTCATAATTGATGGCAAACACACGCACGAAAGGGCCCAAACTTCATATTGCCAAAGTAACTTTACCATTACTGCTGCCAGAACTCGAACTGAGCTAAAAAGGCCAAACACGAAAGAAATTACATTATCTCATGCAGAGACCTCGGCCAGACAAAAAATAAACAGCACATCAGTCCTCAAATGTGTCATGTTATTCATTGTGCAGAGGGAACGTGTTCATCATTGCTATCATTTTTATAGGAAAGAGGAATTGTTGTGTTTATTAAACCTTGGTTCTTGAAGCTTGTGTTTTTGTTAGGCTTCATTTATTTTAGGAGGTGCTCTAATTTGTTGCACGTAAGCAACTCGTTTTTCTGAATTAGTGGACTAATCATGCCTAATAATTATAAATCAGAGGATTTGGTTTTACTAGACCAGAGAGTGGTGTGAGGGCTCTAATTCACTACCATTGTATTCTTTCTTGCATAGCTAGCCTTTCTTTTAGGGGTGTCCCACATGACCTTGCTTACTACTGCAGCTGAGTTTAAGATTAAAGATTAGGCTGGAAGAATACAACTGGGGGGGATTTAGATTGTTAAAGAGAATCTGCAGTTTCAAGCAGGGAGGCCGAAGAGAAAGGAGAGGTCTTAAAGGATACATTAAAGCTGAGCCATAGCAGTATTGAGGGATGGGTGGGGGGAGGCAAGGGCATGGTGTGTGTTCACACTCGCCTCTTTGTATGCCTTCAGCTACAAGTGGTGGGAGGGCTTTAGTTTTTATTCCAACATAATTGTTAATCCACTAATTGCCCCTAATTACCTGATGGTTCTAATTGGAACCCTTGATACTAGAAGAAGTGCCCTACCGATCATCTCCAGAGAGTCATAAAAATACCCCTAGTTGGCTCAGGGGCATGCATGTCTACATATTTAGATAGTTTTAAACAACTATGTTTATACATTAAAGACCAAGAAAAGCAGAAATGACACGATAACTGTAGAACATGCTGTTTACTTCTGTCCCTCTCTGCTTCCTTTTCTCTTTCTTCTGTCTTCTTTTCTCATTTTTCCTCCTTATAATGATGAGGGGTTGACATGGCAGAGGGCTTGCTCGGTTAACCAGCTTATGTAACCGTGCCCTGGCGGCTTGGAGGATGTGCTGACAGCAAGCTTTCTCAGCGTCATTAGCAGAGTTACATAGCTGGCTCTGAAAAAGAGGGAGGAGCAAGGGAGACTGAGTGAAAAGCAGAGGGAGGGAAGGAAAATAGGAAAGAAAATCTGACTAGGGAAGTTGAGACTAGGGCAAAGGAATCGGCAGGGAGAGGTAGCTAAAGATAGAAGAGGGTGTGTGTTGGAAGCAGTGAAGGCTGCCATGAGCTATGGGACCTCCAGGAGGTCTATCCCAACTCTCCCAGCTGAGCATCTAACTCAAACACTATTCATATACCGAAATCTCGCTTACCTTTTAGTCTATTTTTTCGACACTCACTGAATTCTTACTGCAGCAATGCAGCAGAACGGCCTCTCTTCCACCTATTGTTTTTTTGTCTCAAAGGAGACAGACACGAAAGGAAGAAAAAAAAATTGCTTTTCTCCCATCGGGCACTCATACAGCATCCTTACGTGCCCGACATCAGAGGCAACAGAAAAGCAATTCGCATGCAAATACCAATCTCCCTGTGTACTGAACACAGATTAGGAAAACAGCAACCTTGCATCACAGACCTCGAACAATGTTGGGGAAGACGTGTCCGATAACACTGATGTAACACGTCGAAAACATCAAACAGAAACGGAAACCGCGTGACAGAGGAAGCCGTCAATCAAAACGTCTGAACTGCAGCATCTTGTGAGGATCAAACAGAGTATCAAGATTCTATACCACATGAGCTAACTGTTCTTTCACATTCTGCAAGGAGAGCAACGAGTAGATTGCACAGTTAGTGCAATCAACACATCCTTTTTTGATTCGGCTATAAAACTGCCTTCCACATAAAATTAAATACTGCAACAGGAGTAGAATCAGCAGCCAAAATCTTTCTGAGCAGTTATGACCAGTTTAAATTAAACTACAGCTGCAATTATTTCTTGGCTACGGACCTGGAGGGTGATAGGAGGCACGGAGGCACCACAATGAGGACGATGAAGTAATGATGGAGGAAAACGACATTGATATGAAATTGATAGGGGGAAGCAAAAACACACCTACAGAACTATATTTTCCTGTTTTTCTGTTTTTATTTTTTTTTATCCAACACAACCCAAAACTCCATAAAACACAGACACACACACACACCCACACTCCTTTTCTCTCCCCTGTGTGGTTTAGCACAAGCAGCTTGGCAGCTGCTGTCTGTTTACGTGTTGGTATTCAAGTTGAGAATGATTGGTGGAAGGCCCAGCCCACAGAGAGCTGCGAGCGCAGAGCCTGGATAAACATCCACTGGGCACAGCACAAAGACAGAGAGCGGGAAGAGAGACGCTGGGATAGACTCTAAATCTCCAATACACTTACCACCAGCAACAGTAGCAGCAGAAGAGGCACAAAATCCCCTATTCTTAAAACTTTGATGCTGACGGGAGACGCTAGCACAATCTGATGCACTTTTTCGTCAAGTGTTGACAAAACAGATGAGTTTGAAGGAAAATTTGTTTGGGAGTGGGGCATATTTAAGGAAGTGCAAAGAGCATCTACAAGGAGGATTGTGTGGCAAGTCTGAGGAATGAGACGTGCGAGTGAATAAGAGTATATACTGTTTACATATGGAAGAGAAAAGAGGGAGACCAAGAGACTGACATATGCATTTGTTTATATGGTTGATGCAGTAAATATGGTTTTAGAATCACCAGTCAGTCAATACCTTCAGCTCTGACAGCTTGCAGTTCTCCTGCCTTTTTTTTCTGATGTTCCTCTCATCCTATCACAGATGCACACAAACACACACTGCTGTTACTAATTTTGCTTCTCTCTCTCTCTCTATCTCAACCCACTTCTTTTCACTACCGCTCCCATCGCTGCTCCTTCCCTTTTTCTCCAGAGGGGGATTTCTTTGGGACAAGTGCCATGTCATGGTTTTGTGGTTACATAACGTCTGGTTTGTCTGGTTGTGTGTGCGTGCGTAAGAACCTGGATGTCTGCGCACTGCTGTGACGTCACAGATAACAGGCTTAACTTTGACATGCCCCCCCCCCCGAATGCCTCGGGGCAGTGCAGTGACACCATTTTAACACAAAACCGCAGAAACATCCCACAGCAGTGCTTAACACAGAGAGCAACTGCTGTGGGCTGATGGTGAATCTGACATCTCCACAGTAATGACGGCAACCTCAATACATTAAAAAAAAAAAACCACTAATAGATAGTGGAAAATTAATCAGTAGCAGGCTACAAATGTATTGGCTTCATCCAGCTGATTTGGGTTATTGATACATATACAAAGATCTGTATATATGAAGATCTTGGCAGGTGTACAAATATGATGTCACTATGTATTTTAACTGACAAAATGTAATATACTAATTTGTGAGGTTAATCTATTCCAATAAGAAGCATATTTTCCATATGTTTTCAAATGTGTGACAAAAACTCACCAAACCCATACCCAAACTACCAGACTAGCTGTTTTCCTGCCTAGAGCTAACCACATGACCAGCAAAAGTGAAAGTAATCAAAAAGTTTAAAAATATAAACAAATAAATAAAAGCCATCAGTGCTACCCCTCCCCCTTTCGAGTAGATGCACACATGGTATAAATGTGAAAATCCTAGGTTGTTGTCAGAAAAGTTACCTCTGACCTTGAGGTCAAGGTCACCGGGATTGGAACTAGTCTTAGTTTTTTACCAGATGCAGCTATGGTATCAATTTTACAATCCTACATTGCCTCATTCTTGAGTTACTGTCACATACTTAGGTTTCCACGCTTTCCCACCGCCCAGCGGGATGACAACAGCCTCTTACGACTGAGGGTTAAAAATGACTGCAGACGGTGCTACAGTCGTTTCTCTCCTGACTTCGTTTTTTTCTTTGTTTTTCCTTGTCAAATTAAAATTTATATTTAATAAATAAATTATAAATCTTATATTTATTTTTCAGAACTTCTCAGAGACTATTGTGTCAACAGGCTTATTTTGGAAATTATATAAACACGTCAACAAGTATGTTTTTATTTTAATATTTCAATTTTAATTATTTAAAGGATTTTAGGTGCATGGATAGGTAATCAGATTTTGCACAAAAAACAAAACAATTTCATTCAACAAACTTTTTTAATCACCCAGTGACCGTGTGTAGTTTATTTTTGGATCCTGTCATGGGTTCAAATCCTAAGGTTAGGAATCACTGCCTCAGATTTACTGATGAAGTCTGAGGCAGTCTTTTTGTGATACCCACAACTGTTAGACTCATTCAAATTCAATTATTTGATCCACTTCTGTTTCATAAGAAGTGAAGGCCTATGATTTTACTGGAAGTCTCAAAGCAAGTTGAAAAGTGGACATTGCAGTGATAAAGCGTCGCCTCAGGGCCAGAACAGTGCCAAATGAAGACTCCTCCTAAGCCAGTTGGTACTCACTGTGCTTTGGCTGCTGAAAGAACATCTCTAGAAGAAGGCGAGAGAGGGAGAATGAGAGATGTGAGAAATGCTACTGATTTTCTATTCTGTGTGAGGTACGCCGCCTATGTGCGTGTGTCTCCTGCAAATTTTTGCGTTTTTTTCACATCTTCTTTTAAGTAGCACACTGCAGGCAAACACAAATATCCCTGAGGCTGAAGTGGAGGAAGGGCTTGAAAATGGCACAGAGAGAATCGATTAGGACGCACACACACACTTTACGCCAGATATTCCCTGGTTGGTACGTGCGTGCACCCGCTTTTCACACACATATACACACACACACATACGCGCACACACACACCTGAATACATGTTATACAAGATCTACCCAATGCTCCCTTGCTCTTCAGTACTTACCCTCTTACATTTCTCATTCAGAGTCACTCACTTTCTGCCATTTTCACTGGTCTGCTACCTCCCGCCTCTTCTTTCCTCCACATATCAACACCCCTTTCTTACCATTATTTTCCTCAACACATGAGAGACACTTCCGTTCTCTCACTCTTCCTCTTTTGACTTTGATGAATTATTCCTCTCCCTGTAGAGTCCAATTATATCTGACAGAATAGATTCTATGCCACCGATGTTTACCAAGCTAACTAGACATTGCCAGGACAGCGCTGCTGGTTACAACGTGGCTGTCACTTACTTGGATGAACTGAACGTATGAAACATTAAAGTGGGGTCTTAGCTGCTTGTGGCAAAAGGAAACATGACAAAGAGAGCCAAACTGTCGACAAAATGTCACTGTTAAGTGGAACTGTGAAATATCCTTCAGTGTTTCATCTTGAAGCCAGCCAGTAGGTAAGTTCTTCAAGGCATTTCTGACATATTGACAAAGGTATAGAAGCTGATTTTTTAATTTTAACAAGGACTTTTTTCTTTATCAACTCTCCTCCCAGGATGACAGAAAAATAAACTAAATTAATGAGAAAACTCTGAGCACTGGCTGTGTGTGGCTGTGCTGTTTTTTTAAAAGAACAAAAAAAAAACAACGAAGATTTGATTTAGTCTGCTGCCAAGCTGCACTCGCCATGTTTGTACGGCTGCTTTTCAGTGCACTTTGTGTTTCATAAATCACTTTGGATAAAAGTGGTTGTTAAATTATAGATTAAGCACAAACCAGAATTACACTTGTGATGAAATTATTTTTTTTCAAGAGATCCTGGCAGACACACACATCGATGCCGGCTGGCTGACAACTGGGTGCAGGTGGTCAGAGCTCAGTGGTGTTTGATTAGGATTTCTACATAATGAGTGGATACTCATAAACTCATATACAAACTGATATACTCAAATTCAAGCAGACAGAGAGAAACACAAACACTTGTCTTTCTGTGCTTGTGGGGATTCTTCTGACTATATTCACTTGTTACTCTCATTAAAACTGCATAGAAAAATTCACCTTTAATCTAACCTAAGGTCTTGAAACTCCCCCCAAAGAAACCGCAGTGCATTTGTCCACAGGAAGTTAGACCCTAAAACTTGCACTATAAGCAAAGTAAGCAAAAATGTACTGTATTTGGCATGAAGTCAAACTACTGGTATTCAAGAGATCGTTCAGGTTTACTTTGAGTTACTGACTAATCTTGATGGGTTTCTGTCGCCTCCTAGTCTCAAACAATCTTTTGCATAAACGGCAAATGTGTTAACCAGTACACCTAGCCACCATTCTACTCATAAGTCTAGCAGGATACTGAGGATAGGGTGACAATAATATATCTAAGATGATTATAAGCAAAAATGCAGGGTACAACCTAACCAAAGTAGCTAATATCATAGCACTAACATGGAGAGACAGGGAAGCTGCTTTCATATTGATATTTGTATATGCACAAATGGATGAAAATCCAAAGTAAACAGTTTTAGTAAGATGTTGGTTCCACCATATACCACCAGAACAGCTTTAGTGCACACTGGGATTGACTCTACAAGTATCTGTAACCAGTCCTCCAAAACATATTCTTTCATTTGCTGATGATTGATGATTCTGGAGTACAAAATATCCCATATGTGACGCTAGAGACCATAGCAAATAATTCACCATTCATTGTGCCCATGTAACCTACGAGTCCTGCAATAGGTCACTCTCATTAACATTGGAAATGTTCCATCATAGGATAAGGTGGATTACTTATAACTCACACAACTTGCTATTGATTTGGAGTGACCCATTCTAATGAGGGCATATGACCCAACCCATTCCAGCAGTGTTACAGATTTTATATGGACACACACACATATACTATATAGGTATGTATATAAATAAAAACAGAAAAACTCTTTATGAAAATGTACTCAGCTGTGGGATAAAAAAAAAAGGCAATTCTGAAGGGCATTGATCTGCCTTTGTGAAATACCAACTACGCATTCAGCCACACTTGGCTGAGCCTGCCAATCGAACTCAGCAAGTCACGAGGAGCATGTGAGAGTGTGTCTGCACACATGTGTAGGAAGGTGGGTAGTGAAAAAACACTGTATCAGCTATCCAATAAAAATGGGATTATGGGAATAGGATAGGTGAGTAAAGTGATGTCTGCAGTCTTTGGTTCAACATTAGTGTGAAGCTAAGGCAATCTTTTGGCAGTGTACTCCCGCAAACTCTGACAGGCTTTCCTCTGAGTTACCCATGCCTGGGGAAATGTGCTGAGTTAAGAGTGCTTCATTAAATCTTCTCACACATAAACACTCACCGCTCCTTTACCCGCTATAAACGTGCAGGTGCAGAAACACATATTAGTACAAGTACATACACACCTGAAATACATACACACAGAGACGGGACCCTTGACTCCACACAGAGACGGGACCCTTGACTCCACACAGAGACGGGACCCTTGACACCTACACAGTAACCTAGCTGGCACACTTCTTCCACCTAACTGTTATTGCACTGGCTGTATCATGTAATGACCAGCAAGGTTTTGACTCCTGTTCTTGAGGGCTTAAAGACATCACAGGCTTTCATTCAACAGAAAGGGACATACCAAGGTCAGTAAGGATCGAGGCTCAGTCGAGGGTCAGTGAAGAAACTAAACTGAGGCATAAAACAAAGTGGCATTGAAAGGAGCAGAGAAGCAGTTTAGTGCCCGTTTGAGTAAATAAATGCCAATAAATCTGAAGTGTTTTACGAAGCACATCTTCTACATATTTAAAAACAGTAGATAAAGAAAATTTTCACAAACACAATATACTTTTAAAAGTTTTGACCCCAGAACACTAACATCTCAATAAACATGAATTAGAATTATTACCCTTGAGAAAAAAAAAAAGCTGGCTATCCCAGCTGCCGTACTGCAAGAAGCAGGTCACACCCCGGACAGGTCTCTAGCCTGTCGCAAGGCCAACACAAAGAGACAGACAACAACTTGCACTCACATTCACACATAAGTGCAATTTAGAATCACTATTAACTTAATCCCATTAACAATGTGTCTTTGGTCTGACATCGGGTGGTGGGGTCAAACCCAGGACAGGTGCCCGGTCGACTGACATATCAATTTAAATTCCAGTGGAACATCAAATACCATGTGATCAATTATAAAACCATCTTGCTCATTAGTTTGACACTGGATAGTGAACTGACCACTAATCTTTTTTTTTTCCTGACGAAAGATTAGATGGAATTTTAACCATAGCCCATAATTATGGCACCCATAATTCAAAAGCTTTGCTGTACTGTTCACAATGGCTAGCACAGCCCATGAGTGCAGCCCTCATGTACCCCTTGACATTCGATTAGTAAAGGTACACCTATTATATACACATTTATAGCATGTATCTTTTACGTAACAAGAGCTGAGAGCGGCTGAGAGCATCGCCTCTCTTGACATCAAGCTCTGCTCTCCCGTGGCCACAGGCACATCAGCAGTTTCCTTTATCGCTGGAATATGGAGATATCCAGCATGTTCATGCTACTGACATCACCCTTAAACCACTGGAAACCAACTTCAGCAACATTAAACCCTAAAAATCCTGCTGGCATTCACCATGACGAGTAACGTGAAAAAGCCTTGATAGTTACATAAACTGTCAAGATTTTTAGTTAAGTTCACAGTTTACCAACATAAAAGCATATCCCAGGAGAGATTGGCTTTAAAAGTATCTAACCAGGAAAACCTGGTTCAAACTGCAATTCTACTCTCCCTAACCCTCCCTAAACCATGTAAAACACTATAGATGCTTCCAGATTAAATAACTAAAATGGACAAAAACTTTAAATAAAGCAAGATAAAATACTTTGAGAAACAATATTTGAGACTTCCTTTTGATACGTAAGAAAAAACAAGGCATTCTTTATCAGCTGTAGCTCCTTCAGGTCAGCCTTGTGTGAAATTTGGATTGCAAGTCGTGACTGCATTTGGTTCATTTCCACTTGTTTCACTTTTCATACTGCTTTATTGAGCAGAGAAAGTGAATGCAATAATAATATTACTGGCTCTTGAGGTTAAAAGAAAATTACCAGACATATAATCATAACCTTGAAATGTATGTTACAGTAATAAGAATAATTAATCATCACAGAGCCCACTGGGACAAAAGAAATAATAATTTTCCCTTGGCTTTCACAGAGAATGAAAAAGACAATCTGTCAGTATCACAAATAATTGAAAAAGCTATGACATCTATTGGTAACAGCAGAGTATAATCAGACTGCAACGCTGCTAACACCACTGCTTCTTGCCTACCATCCACAGGGAACATACGGATCTTTTTAACGCTGACATTGGGAACAAAAAAAAAATATTTCCCCACACAATCACCAACACAACACCACTTGATGTCCGCACTATAAAGCAGGATTTGTGTTTATTTGGGTAAATTCAGGGGCAACCTTGGGTTTTCGGTGTTATCAGCGCAGTTCACTTTTTACACCATGGAAATATACTCAGTTAAACATACAAGCTTATAAAATTGAACTGCTATGAAATCACCAAAGACCAATCAATTCAGAGAAAAACAGCATCCCCCAATTTCGGACGATTTCTCTGACCTTGATGCGCAGACGGTTTTAAGTCTTGTAATAACAAATATTGATTCTTAGACACAACTTTGTTTCATTTCTTTTTCTTTTGAATGCAAAGAATCTTTAAACTGTTTTATTGTTTGATAAGCATTTATATATGATCCTAAAAAAGGACAACTATTTATATTTGTTGACCTTATATATATATGTTTTAAACTAGGCTAAGACTGCGTTCAAACTCTATTTTCATATATGTTCTTTCTCAAAACATTAAACACTGGGCTTTAGCTGGGAAATGTCTTCACATTTAAATATTAATATTAGGGAATAACATGTATAATCAACCAGATTCTCCCATGTCCTAATGACGGGACTGTATTAATAATAAGTTTGCTAAGCTGGTATTTTTACCAGCTTTAATTCCTGGCTGCCATCAGGCTAAACTTTATAAATCTAGCAATGCTCCAGTCTTACTGATCAGAGCACTTATCCAGTTGATAACCACCTTTGTGTTACTCCTTAGCTTGATTGCTGATGTTAGGATAAGTGTCCTTTATAGGGGTTTCTCTGTGTTAGGGTAAGAACTCTCTGATTATGCCTCATCTCACAAGTCTTTCACTAGAAACAATTGGATGAAGGAAGTTAAAAGAAGAAACAACAAGAAGAACTGAGCAGAAAGATTGAAAGGGTGGCTGCTGCTTTTTTTGACCTCACAAACCAACTTCTAATGACATATAATTGAAGTCAGAGCAACATTTCAAGTTGTTTTAATTATCAAATAAAGAATTAATTATATATCCACAGCAATCTGTCTTTACAATAAATAGGAATTTTACCCCTTTCAAGATGGTTTATTTGCAAAATTTACACACCATAAAAGGATACTGAAAGTCAAATTAGATTATGAGAACAATAACCATCTCTACTAAGATAAGATTAAGTATGACAGTGATGATATTCTTCATAGCTGTGTTGTGTTGGTTTCCAGAGCTCTGCGTACTCAAAGACTGATGGCTGAGTAAATGAGTGATCAACCAACTTAAGCATATGAGGGAGAAAATCACTTCATATAGTAATAAACTATGATGGCTCGGGGATTCCATCATCTGAAGACATGAGAATTGTGTTATTTATAGTAAAAAGACCTTGAAGCATGCCATTAGCTTAATACTCTATGATGAATAGATAGCTACTAAGACTGTGTGCATTGACAACTGATGGCGGGGTGCCAGTGTAGTCTGCTGGCATCCTGCCAGAACACTCAAGGGCCAGTTAAGCCATATGAGCTAGGTTATCAAATAGCGTAGAGCTTCAAAATTATTTTGAATTCTCATTAGACCACACAGATGTTGCAGAAATCTCTGCGATCTCCACTGCATTTGTCAGAAAAGAAAGAGAGACGCTCAGCTTTAATCTTAAGTTAGTTAAGAGAATGTGTTTGTCTGAACACAACCTCTCAATTTGCATATAAGTGCCCAACATTGTTGCATGCTATTTTAACCCCTCCACCACACCAGCATCCACGAGGAGGCTCAAAGGTGATAGCTATATGATCAGGCATGGACCAGACAGACAATTCTTACTATATTCTTCTACTGTAAGAAGCAATTTCAATGAGAGCTGTCTGACTAAATTGTTTTTCTGTAACTTAAGGACATGGAGTGTTTGTCCAGAGAAGAAGTGCTCTAAATGACGAATCTCACTCACCTGATGTTTAAGGTATTCTTAATCAGTGTTGGTCAAGTTACTTGAAAAAAGTCATCAGTAACTAATTACTGATTACTTCCCCCAAAAGTAATCCCGTTACTTTACTGATTACTTATTTTCAAAAGTAATTAATTACTTAGTTACTTAGTTACTTTTTAAAAACACGATTTACAACCTGAAGAGGTGATAAAGCGATAGATGTTTCAGCCCAATTCTACTTTTTCTGCATAATCCATCATACAAAATGTAATCAAATGGAAAGGTCTCTTTCTTTAACTTGTTTTATCAGTTTTAATCTTTTAACTTTATGCATCAAGCAAAAATTTAATTATATGCAACATTCTCTGACTTGAATAAATTAGTTTAACATTTAAACCTATTTTCTGCACATTCCAGCACATAAAATAAAATGTTTTTTGTGTTTACACTCACTCTTTCAAATAGATGCAAGTAAAACACAGCAGAAAATAAATAAAGTCAAAGACTCAGCAGTCCTGTTGCTCTATTTTCACCTGTAAAGCAGGACTAGGGTAGGCGGAGGTTTACCCTGGTGCAGGTGTGCTGCGGTCAGTTGAAGAATCCGCGAGTTTCTCTGTGAGTTTCCCATTATGTCGTTGCGCTCTCGGTGCTTGCTTGGAAGTTTAGGGGGTTTTTTCGCTGTAAAAAGTTTTCTTCCCACGCACGACGGACACTAATGTTTTTGTCACTTTTTATGGAATCAAACTCAAAATAAGGTCAGTACTTCCACGCTTTAAACGCTGCACGCTCATACTCTCTCCCACAATCGATATGTGATCCATTGTTGATCTGCACACAGCTGTTGTCACCAACGTCGCACTCGCTTACGTCACTGTCATGAGACATTCTCGCAAAAAATCACGGTTTTAGTAACGCAGTAACGCAGCGTTCCTACGGGAAAGTAATGGTAATCTAATTACCGATTTTGCAATAGTAATCCCTTACTTTATCGTTACTTGAAAAAAGTAATCAGATCACAGTAACGTGTTACGTGTGACTGCCCATCTCTGTTCTTAATGCTTGAAAATGTAAGTGAGCGAATGAGTGAGATGAAAATGATCAAAGTTCTGGTTGCAGGAGCACAAGGAAAAGTCAAAAAGTACACACACCACACTTTTGTGTATATGTGTCACACTAGTTTTGTTTGTACACATCCACTGAGGCATCTTGACAATTACAGTGTATGGCACTGAAAGCCTGCAGCCACATCCCTGCTGGAGCAGCATCCTGCATCACTACACTCTCTACACAGAGAGCACAGTTAGAGGACACACAACAAGCACTGTACAAACACTGTCACAGGAAGTTGTGCTAAAAGTGTAGAGGACAGATGCATACTCAGCTGGGGAGAGCAGAGCAAAGCTAAAAGCATCGAAGGGCACACCTCACACCGCCGTCACAAAGAGACCGAGGGAGACAGAAACAGGAAAGAAGCAAAACTGACAGCTAATGGTGAGTAAATCAGGTAGCAAAATCCAAACAAAGCACAAACATCAACTTCAACCTTGAAAATGTGTCAGTAAAGCCTCACTTTAAAACCAATCATGTCGGAAGAAACGACGGGGAAAAAAATAAGACTAGGGCGAGATGGAGGTCTGACCACCTTCAAAGCTTTTGTGGCTAAGGAAAGTAATCTAAAGTGATATCTAAATTAATTCCAGTTGATTAAAAAATTAAAAAGGGAACAAAGAGTGAGGGGGAGAATACAAAAAGAGCTGATCTGAAACGACCTTGAGTAAAGACAGGGCAGGTGTTTGGCAGTGGGTGGATGTTAGGGTGTATATATCCCTGAATATAAATCTGTCATTATATTTGCAGAAGCATGCAGAGGAGGATTGCATCACATATGAAAAATTAAAACCACTCAAATTTTCTTTCTAACTTCTCAGTTTTTCAGTTATGAATGGTACTGGGGAAAGAGCAATATTTTCTTTGTGAAACAGTTGTGAACAGTCCCCAAAATTTTAGGATGCCATATAAAATGTAAACGATAACAGAATGCAAATTTTTGCAAATCTCAAACAGAAACCAGGTTGAATATTTAAACTGAGAAAATGTACCAAGCATTTGCTCCCAACAACGAATCGTAGAAGAGTTGGAACTGGGCCATATTTCCTTTTGTGTAACATCACCTTTTATTTTAACAACAGCCTATAAATGTCTGGGAACTGCGCACAGTCACTGGAACTTTGGGAGAGCAATATTGTCTGACACCAGCTGTTCAATGGTCCTGGGTCTTCTTTGTCTTATTTTCGTTTTGATTTCATAAAAATGTTTTCAATTCATGAAAGGTCAGGACTGCAGGTTGCCACGTCGGTATTTGGACTCTTCTAAGAATCTGAAAGCATAGTTTTCCTTGAAAAAAAATTGTCATTTGGAAGGGAGCATATGTTGCTCTAAAACCTGTTTCAAGCATTGATGGTGCCTTTCCAGATGTGCAAGCTGTTCATTCTATACTGTAGGAACTAAGGCACCCACTGTAATAATCATAACATGTTGGATGGTCCCTGTCCTCTTTAGTCCAAAGGACCAAGCGTCCATGTTTTCTAAAAGAATTTAAGATTTCGACCACAGTCTGACAAAACACAGACTGTGGTCAGACAAATAGTCAAAGTTTATTTAAAATGGACTTTGGCCAACAGAATTTGACAATGTTTCCTGATCATGTTCTGAATTTCTTT
Organism: Pundamilia nyererei; assembly: GCF_000239375.1. NCBI lineage: Eukaryota > Metazoa > Chordata > Actinopteri > Cichliformes > Cichlidae > Pundamilia > Pundamilia nyererei. Next base: position 2,588,875 of record NW_005187453.1, read on the forward strand.
GCATTATAGAGCTTTAACCTGCATTTGTGGATGGTATAGTGAACTGTGTTCATAGATAATGATTTCTGACTCCATGCATCAATTTCAAATAGCAGAATTATGTCTGTTTTATGCAGTAACGCCTTAGGACCCTTTCACAGAAATGTCTCCAGATTTTGTGAATACTTTGATATTGTGCACTGTAGATGGTGAAGTCAAACTTTTTCGTTGAGGAACAATTTGTAGATGCTGGGTTTTTGGGGGGGGTTTTGTTTTCTTGTAGGTTGGTGAACCTCTGCCATCTGTACATTTAAGAATCTCAACTCTCCAAAATGCTTGTTTTGTACCTAATGATGTTGATGACATCTTGGCAGTTAATCTAATTACTTTCAAAATGCTCCTCCAGCAGTATCTTCTTAGTAACACTTACGTTTTTCAGTGCCTACACAACCTAAATAGAATCTGGGTTCATGAGATTTTCAAATCATTGCATTCGGTTCTTATGAACATTTTACACAGTATCCCAGCTGTTGAACTGAATTGGGCTTATTTGATGTTGGTACCGCTTTGAAATTCTTTACCTTTGCTAACTTATTCAAGTACCCAAAACACATTTTTTGTGTTTTGGGTACTTGAAGCCCTGTACTGGATGTAAACTGAATACTCTTCCTTCTGAATAGCAGTCAACACAATTTTAATATGTGAGTAGAAGTCTATTAACTTCAGATTTTGTCAGAAATAAATTTTCTTCACACATTGCTTCTTCTCATCATTACTTTCTGTAGTGCATTCCTCCTTTTTCATTAAATTGCATGTTTGAAAAGAGGGGCAAGATATACCCTTTTCAAGAGCTGCACAGCAAACTGCAAACCTGTGAGAAGTGATAAAGTTCACAGAGTTTAGCCCACGCTCCACTCTCTAGTGTGCTTTCAGCAGGAAGGGACAACGCAGTTTGTTCTGTCAATGTTCACACAACTGGCTTTAGCACAGCCAGTGTGTATTGACTCTGTGGCCTTCATGTCCATTGTGCACACACTTTACTGACTCATCTCACCCACAGATGCATTCAAAGACATTGATTATTTCCGCCGCAGCCCATCCATTTTTCTCTTTCTCTCAGTTCGTTTCTCACCTTTACCCTTTCTATCAAAATGTTATATGTTTATACTCTTAGTCCAATTCTGTGAACAGGGACATTTTGCAAGTGAAAGCAGCCTCCATCCTACAGCCTTATCTAGTCTTTCCTGTTCAGACTGTGGATCCCTGAGGTCTAATCCAAGGTGGGAGTGTAGATTCAAGAACTGAACAGACAAGTTTTCTGGCATTCTCGGAGGGTCAGAAAAGGATTAGGGGTTATAGCTTGGGGTTGGAGCGGGTCGGGGAATTGTTGCTGTGTCACGTAAGTCCACACATACTCTACTTATTTGCCAGCAGCCCAAAGCTCCCAGCGGAGCTCCCCTCACAGACAGTATCCTAAATTAACATTCTGGAGCTGCAGACAGTGGCAGCAAAAAAAACAGATACCCTGGTCAAAGCCATTGAAAGTTACACACAAGCACACACTGAAGTCTGACTAACTAGAAATGTAGGTTCACTCACAAAGACGAATTACGCTGCTCCCACAAGTGCGATAACTGAATAATTATATGAATTTATAAGGAAAACTGGCACAGGCCTCCAAGTGTGTGATGATTTACTATTGCTACAAATGTACAGGTGTTGTCAGCATTCAGGGTGCCATTTTACAAATGCTATTTACAAAGCACTGTGTTTAAAAACACCTGCTATTCTTAAATTATTGATATGAAAAAATGTTTACCTGGAACACTGTAACTCCTAAAACTGATGAGGTGAGGTGTGATTGGAGGTGTTTGGATAAGTACGGAACTGTAAGGTGCCCACATTCTTGTGTACTAGGTGCCCAGAGCCTGGTGCACAATGCAAAAATAAAGACGAAGCCAAAAAACAAGAATTCTGTTTGCCTTTACGGGTATATGACACCAATAAAATGAGCAAAATCAAAGGAACTATATTTTCAAGTCATGTCATCACTAAGTGAAAATTCAACATTAGAATTAAATAGAAAAGTGACTTTGAATATATTTTGCCTGTCCTGCTGACATCCATAAGTTAGCAAAACAATAGGAACACAGTCCTGTATGGTTTCTACCACCTACACCTATTACAACAACCCTAACCTGCTCTTAAAACCTCAATAATAAACAGAAATAACATTAATCACTTTTAATACAAACTCAAGGACTGAAAATGTCTAACCTTCTAACTATATTGGATTATACAATACCTGTGGAGGTCTCTGTAATAAAGTGCTTGCTGAATGCATATATCATAAACAGCATTTATCATGATGGAGGCAAACTGTAACTGAATGACCAACTGCTACCTTCTCTGAAACACCATGGCACAAAACCACATCAAGCATTTCACATAATTTCTTTTTTTAAATCACAGATTTGCAAACATTTGAAGAAATATATTTATTTGGAGGATATTCATTATATAACACTTTTCTATTACAAACGTACCACATGGCGATGCAAAACAATACCAGCTGTGGATAGAGAAGGGTCAGCAAGCTCACTGCAGGGGTGAGCAGTGAAACACACAAAACTTGAAATCTAACAGTCAGTTTATCTTTGAAAAATATCCACTGTCCTTACAGAAGTTAAAACTGCTTCTCGCCAGGCAGGCATCAAAACAAACTACAGACCATCTTGCAACAAGATCGCACCAGCTGCTCTGCATGCTTGACCTTGACTACTTAGCAGTCATTACTAGATTATTACTGCTGTTTGTGGGCTCTCGGCGCTCCTCTTTTCTGTCTTCTCTCTCCCACAACTGGTTGTGCAGTTGGCTGCCACTAACTAGGCCTAGTTCTGCCAGATGACTCTTTCTATTAAAAGGGAGTCGCCAAGCACATAAAGGACAGTTGGTCATTGGGGTTCCACCTCAAATACTGAGAGATTTTTCTTTTACCAAATAAACTGCCTGTGAAGACTGTTGTTGTTCACTGGGGCATATCTTGAATACTCATGCACTCATTAACATTCATTTCTCAGACCGCACCGTCTCCGAGCCACGTCTTATACAACTGTGATGATATTGTTGACAAAAATCTGTCAGGCAGACTGATGGGGTTGGATTTTAAAAATGGACCGCAGCCCTGAACTTTCTCTATATAACCCATCGGAGATTCATGTGAGAATAAGTCTTTAACCTGCAAGCTCTCTAGTGCAAAGGTTGAGAGGTACCCGATGTGAAAATAGATAGAATAGATAATCGTCCAATGAATTCACAGTGATCGAGTGGGTGTCATGCCTCTCGCCTGCACGCTCTACCCAGGCAGCTCTGTCATCCAAGCTAAACAGAGCATTTCTATTACTGGTGAAAATGTTTCTGAAGAGGTACTATCTCCTGCTGTGTGCTACATGCATGAAAGGGCAACTTTGGAATGAATTTCTCCTGAGTTTGTGTGGAAAAGCCTAAATAAACACCTGCACCGCCTTTGTGGTAGTTCCAACAACTGTAGATGTCTCCGGGATTATATTTTCCCGAGATGTCACATAAATAAAGACAGACAGGCAGGCAGAAAGACTCACAAGGTGAAAATGATACCAGGCACACCATTGTTGCTAGTAATCACACAGATCAAAAACCTAGACACATGCTTATCAAAAACAAAACGCACACACAGACACACCTGCTATCCACATTCTATGTAGCATGGTAGAGAGAATCAATGTGTCAACACAACAAAGCCAGGGTGATGGCCTCCTCGCGGCATGACAAGGTGGAAGATATTGAGTGCCTGCCCCCTGATCCCAGTGTTGAAGGCAGACCCTCTAGGGAGGAGAGAGAAAAAGGAAGCAAGGAGATGGACAGACGAGAGACGGCAAAAAGCATAGAGAGGGGAAGTAATGATGGGAAAAGAATGAGACAGGCAAGACAAAAAGTCTAAGAGGCATTGTGTAAGAGGCAGAGAAAGGGTGGGGGGAGAGATAGCCATGAGGTGAGACAAAGGTAGATAAACAGCACGTATGAGGGAGTGAGAGAAACCGATCATGATGAAGTTCAAAGAAAGACAGCGTGTATGTGCTTGGTGTATAGCTGTTCCTTCAGGTAATGGCCTGAAGTTATGATGATGACAAGACACAACATACATTACATAAATTACTGTAGAGTCCTTATAAAGCAAAGTAAAAAGAAGAAGTGGTGTACAAATTCATTTAAGACTTTTGTACCCAACATAGCATAAATATAAAAGAAGTAATTACTGCAATACTGCAGTTAGTCATCAACAGTTATAATGGCTAGGTTCATCCTTTGCTTCTCACAAATCTTTTCTTGGTTTGCAATAACACATTATTCTTGTTTTTGATGTTGTAGCTTAGAGTTCAAGAACAATGCACCAAACACAGGACACACGAGTGTGGTGAGCAGAACAAAAAAGGCGAGCTTTAATCACTAAAACACGGAGTTACTGGCAAAAGCTCAACAAAAAAAGGTTTGAAAAGCCAAAAGTACAAACCAGGGCTGTTGAAGACAGCATTTAGAACATGGACAACAAAAAGAAGAACACAGGGAACACAGATGAAGTGACACAGGGAGAAACACACACACACACATACACACAAACACTGGGGCTCTTTCTGTGCCTTGGATCTCTGTGATACAAGAAGAGCATTGCTGCTGCAGTAGGAATATATAAGTGCGCTATATCTGGATATCTATATGAATTTGCATCTGAGGGATATAGGAGCTCACTCCCCACAACAATACTGCATTGCAGAGGATTCCCCTGGAAACCCTCTACTCTGTCCTAAGCACACGTAAAGTAAAGATGCAACTCTTTCCAATATGTGCTTTTAAATTAAGACTATGAATTAGTAATTACAGTCATATATATATATATATATATA
>NW_005187453.1:2593813-2597476 GCF_000239375.1 Pundamilia nyererei
ATATATATATCAATCATATAGCATATATTTTGATTTGCATTTATTATTGAGTGTGTATGCCTCCATTGGTGTCAAAATTTGTTTCATGTAGAGTATATGCTTGATCGTGTATGCCTACAATATTTGTACGTTTGCTCTGGAATAAAAAGTGTGTGTACACGTGCCCATGTGTGTTCACTGAACACGGCTGGCTTCAGATCCCTGATACCCCTGCTCTGGGAAAAGAGGGAGGCAAGGATAAAAAACGAGCGGGTCCAATCCTCTGAAGTGAGGACTGTGTTTGTCAGAGGGAATTTATTTATCAGAGAAATTAGCATTGAAATGATTCTGGTGACAGACTTGCCCCGGATATCTCTGATAACAGACACCCAAAATGTTTATGTTTACAGAACTTGCAAGGAAAGTAGAAAGGGATGGCGGTGTAACAAAGAGCGAGGGAGTTTTTAGAAAAAAAAAAAGACGACTAGGGGAGATAATAAGAGAGGTAAGATTAGGAAGCATAAAAGCCAGGACAAGAAAATTGGAAGGAATGCCGAAAAGAGATAAAATATGTACGAAGACAGAGAAAAAGAACAAGACTCTAGAGGACAAGCTTCACTGTAGAAATAGTTGAATTGTGAGTCACACTTGATAAGGACTTCAGCTAAAAAAGAGTGCGCTCCTCCTACACAGAGGGAGTGAGAAAAGAAGAGCATACAAAAAAGAATAACAGAGAAAGATACTTGTCTTTGTAGGGGAGAGATATTGCCTGTACAGAAAAGATGCCATAAGAGACAAATATGTAGGGAGCGAGGGTTAAAAAGCAACAGCATTAAATGCATCAAAGAAGTCTGGAGAAGAGAAGCAAAGAAGCGTGGTCAATGTAGCTGAAGACCTCAAGATGAAAACTTGTAAGAGGACGTGACAGAGAAAGAGAGAAACTGGAAACCAAGGACTGGACAAATTAGGTTTAAAAAATGATGTGGAAAAAAAACGAGGCAGGTGCATGTATATAAAGTATGCACGTCTTCTTTTATGTGCAGAGTAATTTAATCCCACCTATCAGCCTTTTATTATTAACCTGCGTATTGCAGTATGCCTACCTGCTGAGCTTCACCGCTGGCTATGGCAGACAGCTGAGAGACAAATGCAAAAGAATAACAGTGTCAGAAGAAGAGTTGAAGAAAAGGGAGGAGAGGGGGGAGAGAGAGGACATTTGCAAATTTGCTTCTGGAGAGTGTTGCCATGGTAATAGATACACTGGTGGCTGTGTGTGAAAGTGTGCATATAAATTGATGTGAATTTCTGCTATTTATTATAAATAAATATCTCAATTGAATTTTCTCATTTATCGCACCTAAGCTTTTAATGTCAGGGTCTGTCATCATAATCCCCACCTCTCAACCACATTCATGAAGCTTATTATGTGTGCAGGCATCCCAGCCGGCATCAAGGCAATCTAATTGCTAAATCGAATGTGTGCTTTCATAGAAAATGAATCAAGTCAAAGTTTCTCTTAAGATTCATAAAGCTTAACAGAGTCTTTGGCTATGATTCATTAATAAGAAATGGAATAAAACTCCGCAGATAAAACTTGAATCGCTATGATGTCTGACTGTGACTAAACAGAGAAAGATTGCAAAACATTATTCATTATAGGAGCTCGACTGTAAGCAAATCCATAGGGGATCTATGAAAACCTTATTAAATCATGCAATACAGCTTCGAATTAACTACTTAGCCTCTTCATTTGTGTTGATTATTCAAGAAATCAAAAGCTTCAACTAATGCTGTTTTGGGCCAGGCAATCAGGCAAGTAATTGTTTGCTGTACACTGGCCAATACCATCATCCAAATTTGCACTAATAACATAATCAGTGCACACGCTAATGCAGAATTATCCCAAACGCAGACTTAAAAGTGAAGCGAAGCCAACAAATTTTAAATGCTCGCACAGCACCGCATTAAGTATGGCTTTTTTTTTTTTTTAACTAATCATATCGTCTACATTTACCTTAGGTTGTTTTTAAAAGAGATAAAGCATAAGTAGCAAAGTAAACAATCTGGGCATATAATCTTCTGGCGCTGAGATGCTACGTAAATCCCTCACAGGCTCAGATATACAATTTATCCTTCTGTTTACCTCTGATTTTGCAATTAAGCAGCATAATAAAGAGACACAAAACCCATCTTGAATTGGTTTTATTTAAAAATGCATGCATAAATAAAATAGTACAATGAATAAACAACTCAAGGGGGAAAGTTCCACCTACTTTTTTTTCCACTGCCTCACATTGGGCATCATTTTTATTTATTTATTTTGTGGGTGATGGAACAGAGGTAAGAAGTTGCATAAGCATTCTGCAAGTTTAACTCTGTGTTTTCTGGCCGTTCTTTCTGTTTATTTTCAGTTTCATTATGGTTGGCTAATTAACCGCTATCTTACGAGTGGAGGTTGGATGTGTAGTCACTCTCTCCCTTTCACTGCGGTGATTGCAGCAGTGCTTGGGTGTTGGGAAGAGGCGAGGATGTTTCTGGGTCACCAGCTGCCTATGTTTTCTGCAAACACAGCACTGCTAGACCTCACCAGCTGTTTTCTCTCACCATCTCTATCCCTTCGAACTTCTTCTCATTCTCTCTCTCTCTCTTTTTTTCCTTTTCTCGCTACATGTTTCTCCATGCTGGTTCCAGATGCCTGCCCGCGGCTAAAAGAAAATTAACTGTCTCCTCTCTTACTACGGCCCTACTACTGTGTGTAATTTTGTTTGCATAGTAGAGATAAGAGAGACTTAGGCAAGTCTGAAACATTAGGACACGTCGATCATTAGTAAGTGAGTTCGGGAGAGAGAGAAGAAAAGAGACACACAGAGGAGATAGAGGCAGTGGAAATGTCTCCTTTTCGTCGTGGCTATAGCGTCATCGCTGGGGTGTGTTGATCATGCAGAAATTATGATTACTGTCTATTTTCTAATTCATTAAATAACAGCTCTACGGCATTACAAATGACATGGAGATTCAAAGAGAAAAAGAGGAAATTTTTTTTAAATATAGTAAGGAAGAAAAAAGAGGACAGATAGAAGGGGAGAGAACATGAATGCAAATGAAGCTGGGAGAAGAATAATTGGTGTGATAACTCTAACCCTACAGTGGTTAAATATCTGTAAATGGGATCTATTTGGTGGCACATGTGTGAAGCCACAGTGATAATAAGTGTGTTTTAATGTATGTCCCACAAAGGCTGATGTTTGATTATATACAGTCTGTGTGTGTGTGCTCTCGTGACCCACATTAGTTTCGTGGGTGTTGAGCAATTAAAATTTAAATGCCTCAACTAATGAATGTGGTTTGCTAGTTACTGCAAGTCTGCACTGCGAATGTAATCTTGATCAATAAGTTCTGGGCTCTGAGCTAATCTCCTCATGGGCCGCACGTAGAGTCCTATTCAATCTTTGTGTTTTAGCGATAAAAGATCAAACACTGTCACGCACGAGAATTTATGCTTGGAGGTCACAGGCATCCCTCATACACAGATATCAAGTCCAGATGAGCACACATTGTTAGACCTCTTCCAAAAGCACACCAGTAGATTAATGGCTTCTCTATTCCTCTCTCCCTCTCTCTCATTTTATATCATTTAGAACAATATGATCAATACACACACACACACACACACACACACACACA
>NW_005187453.1:2597496-2616254 GCF_000239375.1 Pundamilia nyererei
ACACACACACACACACACACACACACACACAGAGGATAAAGCCATATGAAGTCATCTCACTCACTTGCAAACTTCTGCACTGTACACAGACACATGGAAAGAGGAGATAGTAATGCTTAAAGGCAACACTAAAGGCCGATTTGAATTTAAAAAACAAGCGATCAATCACTTCAAGCAAAGATTATCATTTCACTCGCACGCTCTGAGCCAAAGCTGGTAAAAAAATGTTAAGCACTCTGACAGCAGCCAATACGCCCTTGAACACACTTCACACTACCACAGTTCAGTATATCTACTGGGAACAGTTCAAGCGTGCCCCACCAGCCCCACCATACCATCACATGTATCAGCTCTTCAATAAAGAAATATAGAACTTTGCTTTTTAACAACTCAATATCTCAACCACATCAAAGCACTCTGCTCCTGTGTGACCCTGAATACATATTTTCTTATCAGACTCAGAATTTCTACAGGTATTTTTCTGCTGAGATAGCAAAGGTTTAACACTATGGCTATTCATCCATCCATTATTTATAGTTTCCCTCTAGCCAAATCTTAACCAAAGAGGGTATTCATTAAAATGTGCATGTCTTTATATGATCTTATATCCTACTTGCTTACAACTATATGAGAAAGCGAGTTGTATGTTTAGAGTTAGGTGCCTTCTATCACCCGACTCTCAGATAACATTCATAGCATTAAAAAAAAAAAAAACATAGCAGCATAGCATAGCAGACAAACATAGCATTAAATCAACTATCTGCCTTTCAAATATTTATGTATTATATATACTTTACATTTATTTGTTCTCATGTAAATACGTGTAAATGTGCATCTCTCTCTTATGCTGTCAGTGATTCTCATTCATCACAACAGGTTTTAAGTCAGCAAATAGAAATAAACTGATTTACTTCTTTTTAGCTTACTAGATCTATTTTTTCATCTTTGTGTATTGCAGTCACTAAATGCACTTGCTTGTTGATATTCCTCTGCAAACATTTTCATTCTAACTTGAAGTAGTTTGGGCTTCACAATGAAGATGTATTCGCAGGGTTTGTTTTCACATCTGCTGAAGAGGGAAACAGAATTGCAATTACAGGAAACTTGAGTGATAATTTATTTTTCCCCCTATTATCACTGAATGATAGGTTACAATGTGAAAGAAAAAACATGTCATAGAGAAAATTGTATTCTGAGTAGATACAAACTCTCTGGCCGCTTCATTGGATAAACCTTGCTAGCATGTTAGACGACCTTTTGTTTTCAGAACTGCTTTAATTTTTCATGGCAAAGATTTGAAAAGGTGCTGAAATCATTCCTCAGAGATTTTGGTCCATATTGACAATGACAGCATCACACAGATGCTGACAATTTGCTGGTTGTACTTCCATGATATCAGTCTATGTTCCATCACATCCCAAAGTGCTCTTCATATCAGATCTGGTGAGTGTTGAGGCCAATGCAGGAAACTCACTGTCATCTACAATAACCAGTTTGAGACGATTTGAGCTTTGTTACATGGTGTGTTATCCTGCTGGAAGCTGCCATCAGAAGATGAATATACTGTAGTGATAAAGGGATGGACAGCAGCAATAGTCAGAGAGGGCATGCCATTTAAATAATGCTCAGTTGGTACTACGGGGCCCAAGAGAGTAGAAATGTGCCAACACCTTCCTAAACTGTTCATACAAGGCAGAATGGCTCCATGCTTTTATGATGTTTATGCCAAATTATGACTCTACCATGTTAATGTTTTCAGTAGTTTTACTGTCCAGTTTTGGTGGGCCAGTGTAAATTGTAGCCAGTACAGTTTTTAACTGACAGGAGTACCTGATGCAGTCTTCTGCTGCTGCTACAGTCCATTTGCTTCCAGCTTCAATGTGTGCTGTATGCTCACAGATTTTCTTCTGCATGCCTTGGTTGTAATGAGCTGGTCTTTTAGTTATTGCTCCTACCAGTTCAAAGCAGTCTGGCCATTTTCCTCTGATCTCTGACATCAACAAGCTATTTTCACCCAGAAAACTGGTGCTCACTTGATTGGTCCAAAAAGAGAAACTTTCTCTATAAACCCTAGGACAGCAGTCCCCAACCCCCGGGCCTCGGACCGGTACCGGTCCGTGAGTCGTTTGGTACCAGGACGCGAGAGTTGAGGCTCAGGTGTGAAATTCCAGATACTGATTCCTAGTTTAAACTTCACCTGGTCATCTTGACCATGTCTACATCTACATACATGAGTTGCTGCCATGCGATTGGCTGATTAGATATTTGCATTACCCACCAAGTATACACCTCCATGCAAAAGTCTTGAGCCACTGCTAATTTCTTTATATATTACTTCCAAGGAGCTACACTTTTTGGTGGCCACGGTAAAAGACCTGAAATATTTACTTTAATGTCGAAGAAGACTGCAAAATAGATTGCAAAATCAAGGAATGTGATAATGGCAAGGGGGTAGGCAGAAATGACACGGGAACACAGAGGAAGAATATGAAGTAACATGAAAGGGGTGTGGCATAACAGGACGGATGAGTAAAGATTGGAATTAGGAAAAGACATGGAGGATGAACTGTCAAAACCACATAAGCTCCGTTACTATGACATCCACACTTTTACCAGCTCACTTTACCGCTTAATCAAAGTCTAGCCTGAGTGATTACATGGCCCCTTTTTTTCCATGAAAGTGTCACTATTTTAAAAAAGCTCCTAATACTGAGCTCTAGGAATCATTTCTAATTTATTCTCACCAGTCCTGATCTGCCAACCAAAGCTATTATAGGAAAGTCAGGATGATGTGCTGTCAGAAGCCAGAGAAATAGATGTCATCCACAGCAATAAGCCTGTAATAACTACCGTCAAATTATTTTCAGGGACTAAGTAACTTTTCCCTCATCTCCCCATTTGGCCCCTGGCGCCTCTTTTGCAGCTTGTGAAATGCTTATTATTAAAATTGCATAACTATGCATATAGCATTTGAGTTGTTGAACTGAGGCAATATAGCCTTTTTGCTTATTAATGTCTAACAAGATTGAAAAAATTCACTCATGCACAAATGTCATTGACACATGTGGACATATTCTTTCATGGTCATATCTCCAACACACATCTGCATATACTGTGTACGGTACAGGAGTGGCCACAGTCAGGTGCGGAACATATCGTTTGGCATTCTGAGTCGCCTCTTTTCCTCAAGAGGATGATTTAGGTGTGTTCGAAATGAGAATGAGAGAATGAGTGGAAAAGGACAAGAGAGGGAAGGAGTGCAAAGCAGAAAGAGCACTTGCTTGTGTTTAGGGTGGCTCACAGTAGTTAAAGTGACATTTTGTTGAGATGTGCACTTTCCAAAAAGCCCTGTGGGGGTGCACAGGGCATGCCCAGCCATGTCAGCCTACTCTATGCAGTCACACTGTATCCTGACACTAAGCACACCAGGCAGGCTAGGCCATGCGCCCAAACACATTATACTCTTTCCTATCTAACACTCAAACAAAAACACGCTAATTTTATCATACCTGACACAGATACAATACCCTCTAATCTAACATGAAAATGTCCTCACACAAACCGAATTTTATCTACCGCACTGTAAGATTACATAAATAGGGACCTTTTTTTGCCCTCAGGTAGTCCATTTGGGTACTCATAATTTGAACTCTGTTTGTTCCATATACAAATTGCATAATGAATGCTCTGTGCTATAAGCAGCCAGCGCCCTGTGTTCTGCATATGACCTACAACGCCTTAGACCTTGGTCTAGCAAAGGATTTTAGGCAGGGACTAGGCTGGGTGATGGAGCACGGATGGCTGCAAAGTGATGCAATTGGACAGCACAGTGGTTTTGTGAAAAGACCGAGCAAGAATATTGTCTGATCTGAACTTTGACACTCTTGTTACAGAGTCATCTTGAGTGGATTTAGAGGAGCTGAAAGTCTACACGGTGCTTTCATTCCCAGTGCCACACAGCAGGTTACAGGACTGAATGAAAAACAACATTGCTTGGTGCAGAGAAATCACAAAACACACATACCTCGCAGACAGAGTTCTATCCTGGGGTGTTATGGGGGGACGGTAAGGGTTGATTCTTTCACACTCTGACAGAGCCACTAATGCTAAAATGTCAGCACGCTGTTGGAAGAGCAGGCAAAAAGAAGCTGTAGAGACAAAGACACAAAGAGAAAGAGATGGGAGGGTTAACATGACAACTAAAAGTCACAAACCTTCTAAAACCAGGTGGGGGTTAATTTTACACCTGCGCTTCAGTGCCCTGCCAACATTAGTATTAAAAAAAATAAATAAACTGTATGCAGAGCTACTGACCTTAAAAATGCAGAAATTAACCATGAAAGAGAAAAACTCCAAATCTCCCTCCAGATATCCCACAGTGAATGTAAGATTAACTCAACTTTACTTTGTGAACTGCTCCAACTATTTTCTGTCTCAAAGTATGCAAGATGTTTTACGCTACTGTATGTCAGTGGCCAAAGCTAATGTAACCAATTAACTATGGTGGCAAACTGTGACATTAGTGACTGTCAGCAGGTGCCAGTCAAATCACATTAGCATTTCTGCTACTCAAGCTCAAGCGGTTTTATTGGTGTCACTGAACTGGAACATACATTGAAGGCATCAGGTGAACTGTACGGCACAACAAGAAGCAACAAGGCAGGTTCATCCATCACTACAAAAAACACAGAAGCCACAGGACCTGGTCCAGTGCCAGATGGATGTGCTGCGCCGTGCTGTCAACAAGAGCTGTTATTTCCAATTGATGAGAAATAAAGCCCAGCTTACTGGAAGATGAATATCATGCAAGGTGATCTCAATCTTAGTAAGATAAATGGCGATACCATGAGAACAAGCTTTACATTAATGAAAAAGTAGGTTCTGTTTCAAATTGGCTTTGCACCCTTATGCCGTGTAGTGAGGCAGCTCAAATAGACAGGGCTCCAGAGTGGAAGCATTTTATTTGGATACGCGACTTAAAACTGGTATCGGAATGAGAAAAAAATTTTGGGGTGCACCAGTGCAACTAACTGAGTTTAATACAGGGATGGTCCCTAAACCAGATACGGACTTGGAAATGCATCTAAATTATTAAGAACCATGGCTTTTTTCAAGTTTTAAGACCTTTTTTTTAATCTGTACTTGAGAAGACGGGAGCGAGATTAGTAGAGCGGAAAACTTGATTTTGGTGTAATTGACGTTGCACAAGGGGCTTCTCCTCTCTATCATTCTCTTCTGCGCTCTCTTTGTCAGCGTTTGCCTAAAGGAAGGGCCGAGCACACACAAACACACACACAGCCTCTTACACACAGGTACAAGAGGTCGTGAAGAAGTAGAAAATATAGAGTTTTACCAAGCTAATAAACACATGCGCATCACCTTCACAGATGAAAAGCCATTTTTAAGATTGTTTCCCATACATCTGTTCAATAAGCATAAATTGCAGGCGAGTTTTCACATTCTTTGCTTGAAATCTCTTGCACAGTATAAACTTTGTTTATGAAGTAAAAGCAACTTCCTGCGTTGGATGACCACACCAATGTGAGGAGCTGCAACATGCAACAAGCTACTGCAAATGTCAACATTATCAAAAGGCTCTCCAAAAAGTTGATTCTGCTCATCTGGACGTAGCGTTTATCAGAAGGCCACAAATAATACTAGAGAAAAACAAAAAGACTGCTGTTCAGCCTTGCTCCTTTAACCACACAACTGTCCATAATCACAATTATGTGTGTAGCCACTCCCGAGGGCCCATATTGAGCCAAGAATATCCCTATTAGGTCCCAAATACATTTTAATTTTAAAAAATAGCTTTACATTTACAATAATAATGATGATATCACATTTGATTGTTTCGTTTCATTATGTTTCATTCGTCTTTGTGAAGCCTTGCTGTTTTTTCACCGGTGTGCTGTGCTCCTTTTACACAGGTGTGACCCAAATAATTAAGCCAATAAATACTATGTGACTGCATGCTGTGTCTGTAAGTTCAGCTTAACTCAAAAATCCTTGGGTCACAAATCAAAATCTGCCTTAAAAATGGTTTTACAGTGCAGCCAAAGATTTATTCATGATCTGGTTGTCTGTTAGACTATTTTTTTGACGAGACAAACCATGTAAATTGCTGTCAACTACAACTCTGTCTGTTAAAATGTTAAGCTAAGAGCAAAGATAGGAAACATGGCCAAGACATTATAACCCATTTGCATAAAGTACTGTTTAACAACAACAACAACAACAAAAAAAAACTGGTGCTACAGGATATTCTCTGTTGGGCTGTTTCTTTTTTTGGCCAGTCTGGGATCAAAATTAAAATGGCAAACTGGATTCTTGGTCTGAAGCCAAGCTATGTTCAAACATTTCTTTTGCTCCATTCCATTACATCACAGCTGGCACAGCTGATATGCCGGGCTGAGCTTTGTGGTATGGAGAAATGATTTACAATGTCAAAAAGATCCAAGAAATTGACATAAATGCTACCATTTTCACTGGCTTTGTTGGAGGGAGAAAGACTCCTTAAAGTCCAGCTACAAGGAAAAAGGGCACAAATGAAGGCTGTAATGTAATGCATTTTCAGCTAAGCCTAAGAAAGTTCCTCAATACTAGTAATGACTGTTGCTAGCAAGTGGCAGGTTCAGCCTCTGAGTGCTTCGGCCCTCAGAAGGGCACAGTAATAGGTCAGCGTAAGCTAATTTAATGTAGATTATCAAAGATGCACAGTGCAATCTATGATTTCACACTGGGAAAGAAGCTGGTGAGCCATTAGGTTATTGATGGCTTTCATTGTCACAAAGAGCACACTGTGAAACAGACAGGTGGTCAGTTAATTGAATTACAACCATGAAATACGTCAGGTGATGTGTCTCAACGTTGCACCGGAACAGCTTCAATGCACCTTCCTCCAAAGGATATTTCTTCATTTTTAAAGATAACGGTACAGAGCTCTTTGAAACACGTTGGGCTAAAGTCCTGCATACATGTCAGATCAGATTCGCCTCATTTCCATACTGTTATACATTATCATCAGTGTTGATATATATCTATATATTAGAGAAGAAATACTTCAAAGGGTATGGTGACTCAGACTGACTTTGTATTCATGAAACAAAGCCTTTCTTCTAAGGATACAAGGGGCACAGGAACAATACCAGATCCACTCATTACAGAAGTCAAAGGTTCAGGAATTATCTTACATTTATTGCCTTCTATGTGTGTCAGAAAACTCCCCTTGCTGTGTGGTGATTGGACAGATAAAAAACCCTATCCACCGTGTTATTTTATAGAAGCTGGAAAAACATTGCTTTTCGAATAAAGATCTACTGCTTGCTTTGATCTTGCCAATGAGTGTGCGATCTGTCTGCCATTTTAAACAGCTTTCTGCTCATAAGTCCATCAAAATCCAACAAAATGTCTTTCTTGCCCAAGAACATTAAGAACTCATTAGGCCGAGCATGATTCAGCTAAATACATCCCAGCCTTCTGTCCAAAGAAAAGGGGAGGGGGAGGAGAACTTGCATCCCTTAAATCCTGTCTGTAACAAAAGTAATAATACCAGTAGAAGCTGTTTTACCCTCCAGTGCTGTGCAATTTGCACATCTTTATGTTTGTTTGCTAGCTTTCTGAGAACCTGTTTTGCAAATGTTACTGCTGTACCTCAAAAAACACGTGCCTCAGATTTTTTACTATCATGTAAAAGCAAGCAAACAAACAAAAGAAAGTGCATTTTTAAAGCCATTACCAACATGGACAAAAAAGAAAAAGAAAACTAAAATTCTCGGTAATGGAATAGACAAAGCATATGTTTTCAAGTGAGACCTTCTACTGTACTGAAAAGAAGAGGGAATTATTCCTGCCAGATATAAAAATCCCAAATACACTTTTGGTCAAAGAAAATACAATTTAACAACCTTTAAAAGCAGTTTTTAAAAGGAGAAAATAGTCATAAAAATAATTTTTAAAAAATGTTACTTATTTGAATTATCCTTTTTACGGCAGCATAAATAAAGGTGTTATCTTGGGATCAACAGGAAAAGTTTCACATTCCTATTTTAGCTGTTGCGAAACTGCAAAAATGTGAGGGAAAGTAAACATTCAGCTCTGAGGCTGTAAATAACATGACTAACCTGTAAAATGAAATCAGATGGAAAAGGACAAATCTTCACTATATGCTTTTAAAGTTTGCTGGACATAACAGAACCAGCAAAGAAAAATACAACCTCACATTCAGTGTTAAATGCTGTGCAAGGACATGGCAAACATCTTAAATTTAATGGAAACAGTTTCATAGGTCAAGAAGCACTATCAACTGTAACTACATTGCTGACCAAGAATGTCCAATTTGTGCTTCTTCTTCTTCTTATTTTTCTTTATATGTGAGCCAGAGGTGTATACGCCACACACCGGCACGCTCACAGACTCATAGTGTGAGGCTCCAGAGACCCAGAATGCCCTTTCTTGCTCCCTCTTTTTTTTTAATCCTGGCAATTAGCGAGAAATAATTAATGATAAAAAATGAAAAAGTTGAGGGCAGAGAGCCTTGAAGATAGAGTTCTGCACCGTAAGCATTCAATTCCCCCTCTCAAGGTCCACAAGGTCCACTGCTCTCTGGCTGTGATCCTTATACAGCTACTGGGAGAGACTGGAACAAAGGCCTCTTTGATATCTGCCCACCCTCTCTCACTCAATTTTATACTCTCTCTGCATCTAATACACTATTTTCTTGTTTGCTTGATTGTGCTGGCATAAAACCCCAACCCTACGCACCCATGACTTCACTCTCCCTCTCAACAACAAGGTTGCAGTATGCCTGCTAAGTGTCCATTTGAAAATATTGCAAAGGTTACACCAGACATCTGCTGCTCCACCCAGATAAGACTTTGTTTGATCGCCTCCCTGTGAAATTAATAAGAACAGCCATTAACAATCTGGTAGAAATAGGAAGTTGTTACACGTGCGGCTGTGAAGAGATGGGTGATGTAGCTGAACCTTGATAATGCAGCGCAGCAACGGAGCCATCAGTAGGGGGAGAACTGGGGAGGTCGTGACCTTGTGAAGTCACTTTAGAGCTACATTCAAGCGTAATGTGGATTTGTGATCAGAGTGAAACTGCACGCACATGCATATGCATGCACAGTCTGAAGAGACTGAAGAGAGAGTGATTAGGAAAAAGACGGAAGGAAGGAAAAAACATTCCTGAGCACTTCTGCCCCCTGGTGGCAGTTTGCAGTAGCATCTTGCTGTACTATGTAAAGAAGGCTGTAAGAGAGTTACAGTAGAAGGGGGACTTCTGCGAAAATAGTCTAGGGGTTTCTGCTTATTGCACCACCTCTGCCTCCCGAAGGGTGGCTTTGATCTTTGCATACATTTAAATTCCAAAGAGGCAAAAAATACCGAGGCATGATAGAGCTCATTCATTCATAAATGCAGCTACTGGGATTAGATCTGGAATTACAGAAAGAGCAGACATCATTTCATAATACTCTTCAAGCGAATTGCATTTCATTTACTGGATATTTTAAACACTCATTTTAGACTTTGAATACAGCCTTCACTGCGGTGGTTTTATTTGCCACTAGCACAGATAATTAAGTACAATTCTGAACTACACAGACGCACCAGGTCTTATTAGCATCATGTTAGACAAATCTGTTTGTTTAATCCTGCAGAAACGGCTGTGCACTTTAAGTTGTGAGCACATAAATTTGATTGATGATTCTTGAGCTCCAAAAAGCAGAGTTAACAAGGAACGGATTATAATTGCATAGAAAAGCTAGACAAGCCTGCAGACAGGCGTTTGATCTGATGAATGTGACTGAACCCTGCATCTGTAGTTTATCTCTTTGGCCAGCAGATGGCATCAGCCGTTAGTGCAGTGTGCTGTGGCGCAGTAGAACCACCCCCGTTTTCTGTCCTTTTGGGCAGCGGCTGCAGTGAAGCAACTACAATTTGGCAATCTGGTTGCAGCAAATAGCTTGCTTCCTTATTTTGATCAGATACCCGGGGGTCTAGATTTGTAGAATACGCTACAATTTCTAGCACTTTTGCACTGCTGGCCTCACCCCTCTCACGTTTTCACCAAATTCTGCTCGATATTTAAGCCCCTTTGAACTGTACACCCTCCCACACGCTGGCATACACACACGAATACTTACCCCTTTCAAAGTGCCTTTGACCCAGCAGCACGGCAGATGTTTTCATGTGAAACAGACAAAGAAAGAAAGCAGTAGATCATTAATACACATGCTAAGGAGTATGGTAAAACTTGTCTGGAGAATCAATAGAAACATCAGGAGGAGGAAGAGGATGATTAGATATTGACTGAGGTAATGGGGTGAGGTGAGAAAAAAAATTGCAGTTAGCCAACTGGTGTTTTCATCTTGCAGCTCTAATATGGCCTGTCTAAATGGGTGAGAAACTTTTATCTGTTAATATCCATTTAATGTACATAGAGTGTCACTGTGGGAATTAGGAGACTAGGAAATATTACATGTGACAGAATTACAAGTACCGTATAAAATGGGTTTATAGAGGTTTAACATTATAAGCATAAATCTGGTGGTTTAACACCTAATTCACCACGTTGGTTAAACACAATCTGTTGGGGTTTCTTCAGAGCACTAAGGACAAGCTCTCATTTCTTTGATTAATTATAGGCTTTGGGATTTACATGTAAATGTTTATATTTAATAAGCTCAATCTATGATTCTGGGTTCAGTTATGAAGGGAATTCACGAGTAACACCAGTGAATCGAAAACACTATTTAAGTCACAGGAACACAATTTCTGAGCCAAAACTGTTGTTTACAGTAACAATACCAATGTGTCGTTTATTCCACAAAGAAAATCATAAAAACAACTGAACCATTTTAAAGTTGTAAAGCTCATCACATTAACTTCGAGTGCAAAATTGATGTGACCCTGCTATCAATAAACGGCCGTATAATATGCCAAACACAATCAACTAGGTTGATATCAACCCATATCAGTGTTCTGCTGATGTAATATTGTTTCGTCCTTTCATGAAAGGAAAATTACCAGGATTTTGATATTTTTAGTTTTTGTTTTTTTTTCTAATTTGGCTTTTAATTTACCCAGGCTTTAATTCAGTTCTGTTTAGCAAATGGCCAAAAATTAAAAATAAATAAAACAGTGTTAGTTAAAGTAACACTGAGTGTTTGTCTTAACTACATGCAAACCAATTGTGCTTACATGGGTAGTCACTCCCCAAAGGCTCATTCTGAGCTAGGAAAACACCTGCTTAACACATGTACCACCAACTGGTTATCCTGTTCACATACAGGAAACTCAAGAAATTCGAAAGACAAAACAGTTCAAGAGGAAAAAGCTATGCATTTCATAATGATTATATGAAAACTGCAAATATATTCATTGTGTTGTTTCAATATGAACATCAGAATTGAGGTTTTCAATTGCCATGTACTACAGAGGCCAGCCTAGGGTAGAAAAACATACCTGCAAACCAATTTTAGGCATGTTGAAAGTCCACATACCATAGTTCTAAAAACAAACAAAAAAAAGTATAATACTAGTCATTGAGTAATGCAAAGCTTTACAATATCACAAAGGTAGCACGTATGGCTGGAGTAAATAGTACATTTCCTTTATGTTTTCCATAATGCTGACCCTTTACTGCCAAGCCTGTTAACATACCTGAAATTTACATATCCTGACTAGGAAGGAAACGTTTGCAAGGTGGCAAACATTCGTGACAATCGCTTACATAATACTGAACTGACCTCTGTTCTGCGAAAACGTACAAAACATTTCTAACTTGCAGTGAATGATTGTTCCATGACACAACATGCAGCTACAGCAAGCTTTTATTTTGGTAGGAGTGACGTTAGCTTATAGCTAGTGCATTGACATCAGCCAATGCGAGCTAAAAAAAATAAAAAATAAAAAAAAAAACCTGACAAGTACGCTATTTAAAAAGCATTTAAAGTTAGGTTAAGCTATTGTAAGTTAACGTTTCATGACGACCTATTCGCGAATTAATTCGTTGCATTTTTACCATTTACTCCTTGTTTGCAATCTTTCTCAGTAGCTCACTACGTAGACTTTATGATAATGGAACTGGAGAAACAACAGGTGTAGTACATCACACAATTAAGCAATTAGATTGGAATCCAGTCAGGTTGTGGACAATGCTTATTTACATTTTCTGAAGCAAGATTATTTAATGGTTATGTATAAAACTTAAATATATTGTGAAGGCTTAAAAATCAGAGTGGAATGTATCGTCATTCTGCCTGTTTGGCAGGAGCCTGTTTTTCAGTCGCATACAACAAATTTCATTTGAAACGTACACATCCGGGTCACGTTAAAAACGTAAGCTACAAGACTACATACTCCCAGCGCACTTTTAGTTTAAAAAAAATGAAATTCAAACTTAATGCGAATTATTTAATGTACAATATTAAAACATTATTTTATTATTTCTCTTTTCTCTGTACTTAAAAGGTTAGTATTTAGTATTTAGTCCCTCACTTGCCGATCCACTTATCTATTTACTAACATATTTCTCAGGTGTAGTTTCCAGTGTTGAAAGGCATGCACCACACCTGCATCACTCTTCATCAAGTCATTTGGGCACATCTTGTGTTACTCACGCTGGCGCATCCTCAGTCAGGAACAAATTCATTAAAAATGACCACACAGTAGAGAACATCATGCATCAGTCTATTAGGGTTTTTTCAACAGTCTAGCTAATCACATCTCTTTTAGAAACAGTCAAGAGAAAACTGTAGCACTGCTGAGAGGAAAGAGCTTCAGTTCATGTGAATCCCATCAAGTGTAGGATTGACACTAAGGAGGTCACCTTGAGAAAGGAAGGATTTATAGGAGGAAACCGGATCAAAGGAATACCACAACAAACTTTGAGAAACTGTTTGGCAAACTAATCAAAGAAAGAAAGAGGTACGCTACATCTGAAGCCAGTCAAAGTTAGAAGTGACTTTAAAGTGTAGACTGGTGGAATAATCACAGTCTTCTTGGTGGAATGACTAACTCATAAAATTGGATAAATGTTTCAGAAGCCTATTGCTGTGATGTCCATCACAAAATGGTCTGAGGGAAGTCCAGAGGAGGCGCTTTAACAACAGCTAAAACAGGGTGGTTGAAACATGGAGACATTGAGAAACGCAGATTAGCTTGAACACTGTCTTAGCAATGACCAAAGCAAGAAACAAATGTGTGTTCACGTCCATTAAGGAAAATAATCCAAGACAAAAATGGTGACTTGCTAGAGACTGGATACGGATATGCTGTTCAAATGTAGAAATCACTTGTATTAGTTGTCTTGATGATAGAAAAATAAAGAGGTGCCCTAGGGGAGTAGTACCTACCTTGAAAACACAAAAGTAAACGTATATGAAAACAAACACAAGCTTTCATAAAAAACACAATACAGGAAGGGTTTGGGCTTGTTAAAGCTTTATTTATAAGCAATGAAATTCAGTCATCCATGACTAAGGAGCTTGGAAAGAAAAGCGTCTGGACTTCTTTGAGTTGCTTGAAGACGTTTCACCTCTCATCCGAGAAGCTTCTTCAGTTCTAAGGTCAAATGGTGGAGAGTCCCAGATTTAAACCAAGTGGGAGTTTCCACCCAAAGAGGGACAAAGGACCCCCTGATGATCCTCTACCTAATCACATGAGCCAAGGTGTCATCCATCCTCTTTTGCTTATCTAATTCACTGGTGCAGGGCGTTGGAGACTATCTCAGCTGCTGTAGGGGAAGTACATCCTGGACAGAGAGACAGACAACCATTCACACTCACATTCACACCTACAGCCAATTTAGAGTCGTCAGTTAACCTAACCTCATTATCTATATGTCTTTGTACTGCAGGATGAAGCTAGAGTGCCCAGAGAAAACCCAGTAAACATGAAGAGAATGTGCAAACTCTACACAGAAAGAGTCTGGTCACATGGTAGATATAGACCCAGGACTTGAAAGGCTATATGACTAATTTGAAGGAAAAGTCAAGCTGAAATCTTATGAAAAAAAGCTGACCACCAATGTTCCCTCTAAGCTGCGCGCGTGCGCAATTGCGCACTGCTGGCACTGTCTCTGCGCACAGAAAATCTGTGTTGCGCACAAAAAAATCCAACCTGAATTGGGCTGCTCCCGTATGGGATTAGAACGATGCCACCTTATCCTGTAGTCCAGCCAATAATGCGATTCACATTCGTATATACGCAGCTAATCAAAGTCGTTGACAGGCTATGACAGCGTCCTTATGTGCTGACACCGGTGTTTTAGCTAGCAAAGCGGAGTGGCTGATGTGGAGTGAAGCCATGTTAATGGCAACGTGCACAACCATTGGAGATGTGAGCAGGACAGACGGAACAATTAACGGGAAAAACTGTGGACTTTATACCAGTTTTTAAATTGTGTTGATAGGCCACGTAAAACCAGAGTTATGATAAAAAATATATGCAATGTTTGGTTTTCTTCCTGAGTGCTATCGTTGTTTATATTTACTGCGGGAAGAAACGGTAAAAACGGCGTTTTATAAGGAAAATGCTCGAATGCTCTCCACCTGCGAGCAAAACCAAAAAACCCCACCCTTTCCTATTCTTCGAAAAATGTACCGTGTCGACCAATCAAAAAATGATATGGCGACATGGTATTTAGTTGTTTAGGAAGGGGGGAAGTTTTAGGAGTGATGGCAGTGTTTTGAGATGTGAGAGATTTGCGGCGTTCTTGTGTAGTTAGTGTGTAGTGTAGTCAATAATTTTGTTGTGTGTGTCAGAACAATGAGGCGACTGCTGAATGTTACAGCAGTGATACATCTCCTGTTGTCAGGCCTGCAGGTATCAGACTGTCGTTCTGCTTTATCTCATAGTGGACAGAAATTATTTTTGGATTGGCACAAATAATTTGTGTGGCATCAAATTTGATGCAGAACAGCTGATTGTTCTGTAAATAGTTTGAAATGTTTATTTAAAAAAACGCCTTGGCTGCATTTTTAGGCAAACAGCTGCAAAAAACTTTGTCGCTTGCATAACTCAGTTACTTTTTTCAAGAAGTAACTATATAATTAATTGCCCAGCATTGGTCATTATATACTGTATTTTGCAGACAGAGAGTTACAGGACTCTCTCCCAGACCACAGACTGATAATACAAGTCAGAGCTTTATAAAAAAAAAAAAGAAAAAGAAAAAGAAAGAAAGTTGTGTTTTCAAAATTGAAGTTCAAATTATTTTTTACTTCTAATAGTGTTAACATACTACACAGGTCATGAACAGTTAATTAAAAGTAGTCTAACATAAATGTAAACGCTGTAATTTGATTATTTTAATAAACCATGTAACCTCGATGGGTTCGATGCTGGTGTGACCACAGTGCACACGTCTGCTGTTGCTCACAGTAGACCAAGGGGTCGCTCAGGGAGTTTGTGTGTTCGCTCAGACACATGGAAAATTAGAGGGAACATTGCTGACCACATATGAGATCAGGCAGTGCTAAATAGTAAAGGTTTGATCATTAGGTCTTCTGTCTAATTTTGTGACAAGTTATGTAATCACATGATAAACACATCTCAAACAATGACAGTTTTGCATTGGGAATGACAAAACTGGACAAATGAGCTTAAATAACAGCAGCCAAATTGTTCTGAGGGAAATTTGTCATTTTAGGGTTATGATGATGACTTGCCAGGTTTGTGTACACCCCTTCAAGTGTGAATAAAGTTTAATTTGGGATCCCAGAAAGTAGATTTTGTTTGTCTGTGGGTGGAGCGTTTCCAGTGGGAAAATATATTTCATCACTCATCTAAGTGATTTCTTTATAAGGCCGGGAAAACCTGCAGTCAGCTGAGACTCAAGAAGTCACTTGGATGAGTGATGACACAGTGAAAACACTGCATCCATATGAACAAAATCAACATTTCTGGGATTGCTTTACTTGGATTATTTAGCACGCATCAAGACATTTAATTTGACATGGTAAAATAAGAAGATTAGCTAGAGCATCACAGCAGTAACTAACACAGCATTGTCTTCTTTTCCAGGGGGTGTTGCATTGAGTTTGGCAATAATGGCTGTAACTGCTTTGGATTTTGGCCAAAGTACAAACATTTAGCACTGTTTGTAGTCTTAGAGTGTATGTTTTAACAAATTTGTTTTGTGCATTCAATTATTTCTTTGTGATTTTTTTTTCTTTCATTAAAGCTATAACATGAATGCAGCATCACCACCCATGTGCCAGTGTGCATGGGAGCAGCCAGATCTCATGAGGTTGGAGAGTGCACGTGAACACGTGCCTGTATGTGAGCGGTGGTGCACGGTGGGTCCGCATTGAAAAGGGGGGATGGGTGCACGCAGCGCTGCATGTCACTTGATCTCGAACATCAGAGCAGATAGATATAGCTAAAGCGATTAAATGAGAGGAGCGCCTTGCGTCACTGGCAAGGTGGCTGCCCTGGATATGTGAATGGATTAAGAAGGGAACTTGAGTGCATGAATGGACAATGAATGAATATCACAAAATTTTATTCCCTCTTTAATAAATCTAAATCTTCCAGTACGCACAGAGTACCCTCAAACTGATATGAAGATATTCAATGTTCTTTTTGCAGTCCCCCAGACTCCCTGACATTAAAAGTAAAATCCTGATTATAAAGTTTAAATTAAAAGCAGCAGCGCTCTGGGCTCAGAGTACAAGATGTCAAAGAAATGATCTACTGTATGGATCATTCATACAGAGCGAGTCGCCAAAATTTTGATGACTAACCAAAACCCAGATCCCTGCAGACTTCAAGGTTTACAGCCTGACTTGAGATTAGTGAGTTTGTGTCGTACTGTTAAAGCATTTCTGGTTTGGGGCTTTAACCATTTCTTTCTTATGGTGGGAGAAGTGATGGTTAATGGGACCAGTATTTGTTCATTCACATTTCTTTCTGACTGTGTGTTTTTTATGTCTTTCTTTTTTAAAAATAGAGGTCGTTTGGAGTCCAGTTCATGCACTGAATCAAGTCATTTTTGCTCCTCCAATATTTAAGTTGAGTTATTATGATTTTCCTAATTTTTTGTCACACCTACTGTACATCTACAGTCACCAGCTACTTTGTTAGATATGTGAGAACGTGCTCATCAGCTGCCCATTACGGTAAATATCTAAAGCCAATCACGTGGCAAAAGCTCAAAGCATTTAGGCATGTAGATGTGGTGAAGTTCAAACTGAGAATCAGAATGTGGAAGAAAGGTGATGTTGAACATGAAATCATTGTTAGTGCCATACGGGCTGGCCTGAATATTTCAGAAAGTACTGATCCACTGATTTCCCCACACAGCTGCTGGGGGTGTAATGGTGTGGAGGATATTTTCTTTGGACCCCTTATTATAAATTAAGCATCATTTAAATATCATAGCCTACCTGAGGATTGTTGCTAAATAGAGTGTCTGCTGATGAAAGCTTCCAACTGATTAATATGGCATGTCACAAAGCTCAGATGATCTCATACTAGTTTCTTGAATATAGTAATGAACTCACTGCACTCAAATGGCCTCTACAGTCACCTGATTCCAGTCTAATAGAGCACCTTTGGGATGTGGTGCAACAAGCGCTTCTTGTCATGGATGTGCAGCCGCAAATCTGCAGCAACTGTGTGATGCTATCATGTCAGTATGGACAAAGATATTTCCAGTACATTGTTGAATATATGTTATTAAGAATGAAGGCGGGTTCATTCAGCAAGCTGCACTTAATAAAGTGGCCAGTGAATGTATGGTTTGCATATACTGTACATTTAGGTCTCCCTTTTCTGGTGTTGGCTCTCACCAAAACATAAGGTTGGGGTTATGTCAGTGGGTCTTACAAGCAACCCCTGCAAACCAAAGTTCAGCTCAATTTCAGAGGAGGTTTTTTTTTTTGTCTTTTGCTCTTTATGATCCCATAAAGAGCCAAGGGATGGGAGGGGGTGTTTTTAATATGATCATTTCAGCTGACTTTGAGTACACAAGCCCCACCTGCCTTCTATTTGTGAGGCTCATTGAATTAGAACAACACTGGTTTGGAGATAAAATGAATTGTTTCATAAAGCGGATAAACTGATAAACTGTTCACAGCTACTCTAGTACAAGAATAAAAAGACAGAGCTGGAAATCAGCATAAAAAGCCCCCTTTAAGGCCACCCTCCCTTTAGGCCCTCTTTCTTCTGCTCCTTATGGGTGGGGCCGCTGTGCTCACAGCTAGAGCTATGTGTCCGAAATGGTCATTTATGGGATATTCCCTCTCAATGACATCATACAGAGCCAAGAGCAGAATAAACCATATAAAGCGAACGTTTAGAGGGATCTGACACCAGAGCTTTAGATTAAATTTTGACCATTTTTGCTGTGATATGGGCATCCACCCATGTGATGTAAATGTGACTGAAACACAAACATACAATCTTTATGTTCATAATAATTGTTATTGTCACTCAAGCAATATTTGTGGAATCTCTCATTGAAATACCAGTTGGAAAAAACAGACAAATTAAAACAAATGTAGCATATATATTTAAACCAGTAGAATACAAAAACAGAAATATGAAAAATATAAATTTCAATTACACACACACATATATATATAAGGAACACGAGAAGCTGGAGAAATACCAAGGGCTCAGAGAAGAGCTCGAGATGATGTGGAAGGTGAAGGTAACGGTGGTCCCCGTGGTAATCGGAGCACTAGGTGCGGTGACTCCCAAGCTAGGCGAGTGGCTCCAGCAGATCCCGGGAATAACATCGG
>NW_005187453.1:2616445-2629019 GCF_000239375.1 Pundamilia nyererei
AGAGAGAGAGAGAGAGAGAGAGAGAGAGAGAGAGAGAGAGAGAGAGAAAATTTAAGTAAATAAATAATCCTCAAATATATAAAACAAACACGATTTTTAACGTTATGTAGATGTAAAGACCTCTCTTATTTACTTATTGTAGCTTCTCAGGTTCACTGCAGAAGATTATACAGAAAAAACAGAGGTTGTATCAAAAAGGAAAATAACCCCAGTGTATCGCATTGTGTCCTGGAAATGCGACAAAAGCTGCAAACAGTGCGTTGCTTCCAAAAGGTGGGCATTGACCAAATACATTTAAAAAAAAATTCTTAATTTCTTATCTTGGGACTCCACAAGAAAGCCAAAAGAAGGGTGTGTGTGTGTGTGTGTGTGTGTGTGTGTGTGTGTGTGTGTGTGTGTGTGTGTGTGTGTCCAGCGAGGGTCAGAATATGGATTATTTGAACGAAATAGTCGTCGAAAACAGCCCCTTCCAACTACCCCTTACCCCAACCTCCTCCCTCCCCCAGCTTGGGGTCTGAATTAATGTGCTTCTATTTTTGGTTCTCCCGTGTTTCCAGGGGAAACCTAATGACGCAATGACGTCAATGCAGGTCACCAGCAAGAAGCAGACTGGAGGAATTGAGTGGCTTCCATTAGAGGTTTTGCAGCATTTTCCGGAGAGGAGGGAGGAGGACCAAAATGGATTAAGATTAAGAAAAGCACAGAAATAAAAATAAATGTAGAGCGAAAATGAATGGGAGGCAATGCGACTGACGTCTGGCGAGAGAAATGACGGAGGGAGGGCGAGAGGGGGGTGGAGGGAGGAGGAGAAGGAGGAAGGATGGAGGGAGGGGGGGGGGCTACTGCTGCATATCAATGGGTGCCGTTCAAATTCCCAGGGATTATTGGAGGGAAAAAAGAAGGGGGGCGGGAGGGCGAGAGAAAAATGATGCACGCTTCCTCGGATCGGTGATGACTGGGTGAGCCCATTCTATTTTTATTATATTTTATTATATCCTCTTTGCTTATTGTTGAAGTAAGTAAAACAACAACCTGCCGTTCTGTTTTCGTGGTTATCGACTGTGTTGCTGTGTACAGAGCCATTGAGAAATTTACACCACCACCACCCCCTCCCTAGAGTTTGATGGTGAAGCGTGAGTGGCCGGTGCTTCCTCCGGAGGGGAGACGTGTTGATGTGTGATGATAGGAGCGAGAGGTGGGGGGTTGGCTTGGGGGGTGGTGGAAAAGATATTAAACTAAAAGTGTCTTCGTGTTGACTTCCACCGAGTTGATTGCAATTCTTTATCATTAACCGCAACGGTGGACGTGCTCTGTCTACAGTCCTGCTATTCCGATGCAACAGCAATTCTGCACATATTCACCGCTGACAGAGAGCGTGCACCGGGAGGAAATACATTTTACTATCTATAATTACAATTCCGACGACTGGCCGTAATCTTTCAAACACTGGAAACACCATTAAAAGGATCAATGCGATACTTGCAAGCGGTCTAATTGCAATGCCAGTCACCCAACATCTTGCATCAGTTTTGGAGAGTGAATGTAAACGATTCCGGCGAATTTCATTAAGATCGAGCCATCTATAGAAATTGAGCTGGCTGATCGTCGTTTACCAAGAGGCTACTTTTCATAGCCGCGCGCGTGTGTGTGTAGGTGGGGGGAAGGGGGGCAGTCGTGCGCGTGGAACCTAGAATAAGTAACGTTACTTCTTTTTTTGGCTCGGAATAGCAAAGATTCCCTTTCCGCCGATGCACGCGCTCGCGCACGCATACAAATATTGCCCACTTTGCCGGCTTTCAAATGCGTTATGGCAACAAGTGCCAGTTCATGCACGATCAGTTCGTCCCGCAGATTACAAATCGACATGTTGGCTCTTGTTTGCCTGCCTTTTTAAATTTCTTTTTCTTTTCTTCTTTCTTTCTTTTTTCTTTCTCTCTTTCTTTTTCTTTTTCTTTTTTTTTTATAGTTTTGATCCTTGGTGTGTGGGGGTTTTTTTCAGCCTCGTTTTTAACCAACTCCACTTTCCAGTCTTTCCACAAATTGAGCTCCGGTGCAGGGCGTTCACCACGCGGGGAAGAGCTGGTTTCAGCACCATGGATAGATCACTTGTACATTTCAGGACCACGGAGAGCGCTCTTCTTTCACCCATCGTTTTTAGGCGCTGTGGGGTTTTGTTGTTGTTTCTGTGAACACTGGACTAGTCATTCTTTGCTGTAAAGGTCGGCTTGCCTCTGCAACTTTTGTTAAGAAGGAGATCCTAAAGTGGCTGAGGGCCTGCGCAACCGACACTACGAAAATGAGATGAATGGAGCCCAGTGAAGCCATCATCGTTGCATTCATTAAGTAAGTAAACGATCAGAACCCCCTATCTTCCATCGCTTTCAATCGTATATGAGATTAGTTGGGAGAAAGTAAGATATATTTAGAGAAGAGCAGAAACTGTGACACTCCCCCCCCCCCCCCTCACATATGACGCATGTGGTGAGGTAAGTGTGGCAGATGCCTACGTGTGCAGATGGTCCAGTGTGCTGGTCCCTATCCGCCCTGGGCTTGATGTAACACCCATAGGCAAAGGCCCTGTCGTCCAGATGTGGTCGTGTGCTGTTCGTGCCTTCTCAGTACACACCACAAAAGTCGTTTTTAAAGCACCCCCACCCCCTTTTTTATGAACTTGTTCTTTACTGGAGCGTGAAATTTTATGGTCTATGGAGTTAGACTCATAGTTTAGCTTGTGTGGACTGTCTCACTAGACTTTCTCTTTGTTTTTTCTAGATTTGAGGTGGATCTTTATTTCAGATCATTTTTTCATGCTGCACATCCAAGAATATTTCCTGTACCGATCATTGCATGCACATCTTCAAAATATTTCCCATAGTCTTTGATGAATATGCATTATTATGACTATTATTATTACTACTACTATTATTATCATCATCATCATCATCATTATTATTATTATTATTATTATTATTATTATTATTATTATTATTATTATTACTCTTATTGTTGTTGCTACATTCATGAAACTGGCAATGCTGTCTGCATGATTTGAGCTGTGTGAATTGTTCATATTGTGTTTATATTATTTCTTACTTTTTTAAACTAAAGTCTCACTGTGTTTATAGGTAATGAAACTGACTACAGCATGAAGCTTTTTTTTCAAGACTAGTGTTAAACAAAAACGGTGTGAAACAGCATTTCATTGTATTTTGTTGTTAGTAAATGTTGAAAACCAGAGGATCAAACCAAACGTTGACCAAGAGACTGTATATAAAAAGTTTATGCGATTAGCCCTGTTGCACCACGTTATCTGTAGCCTTCAGCAGGAGCAGTTATGAGTTTCAGCAGGTGGTGGCTATGCAGGTAGTTGTTTAGTTTCAAAAAGGGTGTGGCATATTTAAATCAGCTACCTGTGTACCTGAATACCACTGTACAAAAAAATGCAGCTAAATTATTACTTTTACCACTGTCGCCTTCACATAGTAAGGCATACTGATATAATATGGTGGCTGCTGTATTATATTTCATATAGGTTTTTTATATCTCTGAGGTTTATTTGTCTAATTTAGCCTTTTAGAGCTTTTTGATAGTTTGTTAAGGTAGTTTGGTCTGAGAGGTTTGACACATTTGCAGCTGATTGAAGCTGAATCAGAGATTTATTAGTGATGGTCATTTTTCTGTGAGTCACATGGGATAGAAAAGAGCTATTATTGTTTCTGCGTGTGACAGAAATGTAATGTTAAACAATAAACTTTTCTCAAAACTAGACTGTAGTCGTTATGATCAGGCTACATAACAATGTTCACTTCAGACATTCTCTTAGTGGGCGGCTATATAAACGCTGACCTTTGTTTTGAGAAACCAAACTCAAAAGAAAGCGATGTTCACTGAACTTTTTGCTCTAAATATAAGGAAAACGTGAATGTTTTCATTTCCTGGAAAGGCATGTGCAGGATTATCGAAAGCTGAAGATCTTGAATGTGGAGATAGTGGGATTAGTTTGAGGAAAAAGAGATCCCATTGTTCCCTGAAGGACGGGACTATGTAAGCTCACTAGTGTCCAGCTGAGATTAGTCAAAAGTTATGTGGCGCTGAAGGCCAACAATGAAGACTTGACTTATCAGGTGAAAGAACCAAGCAAATATGCCGACCCGTGTCCTTTTTGGCCAGAGGGCTAAAGAATTAGTGGAGTACAAGATGGTTGCACACCAGTTTCATCATCACTAAGCGGTGACAATGTTGCTCTTTGAAAATGCACCAAGAACATCAAAGACCACGCCAGGTCCACAATTACAGTTCCTGTCCGTTGCGACATCTGTGTGAATGACAACCTAATTTTCAGCCACTGGGGTGCCACGTTGCCCTGCTTGCACTGAAGTGAAGGGGTGGTGTCAAAAGCTCATTTAATTTTTCGTCTCTTGCAGTGCCATCAGGAATTCTCAACTTAAAGTTTGCATAATATTGAACCTTTCTCCATCTGTCATCTCCATCTGAGGAAAAATTACAGCTACTTCTTTTTGATCTTTTGCTGATAGAATAAGGGAGAGACTGTGTGTTATTAGAAGAAGATCAACCCTTGTGATCAACCCTTTTGTTTCATTCCTAAAGCCATATAAAGCTTCTGGTTGTACATAAATACATACATATAGTTTTAACGTATCTATCTATCTATCTATCTATCTATCTATCTATCTATCTATCTATCTATCTATCTATCTATCTATCTATTGAGGAGGATATATATAGAACTAGGGATGCAACGATACCAATTTTTTCAAACCGATACGATACCGATACTTGGATCTGAGTACTTGCCGGTACAGAGTACAAAAACCGATACTTCTACTACCCACACACACACGCACACACACACACGCAATGAATTGGAAGACAGGTTTTATTTTATTCTCTGCCGATAATAAATAATATCTTAGTAAAAATGACCACAAAAATATTTCAAGTGAAAAATAAGCACTTCTGTTAAATTATTGCAGTCTCCACATTGTAATTTAACAAAATATCACTGAACTATTGGCACTGTCTCGAGCTTTCGGAATAATAAATAAACACTTCTGTTTGGAATAAACTAAATACAAATTAGGTTTGAGAATAAAATAAACGTTTAAATTGTTGCAGAGTGTCCATATTGTAAACAAACAAACAAAATAACGAAAGTATTTGGCATTGACGAACGAACTCCCCATCTGTCTGTGGATCATCAGTCCACTGTGCCGTTAAATCAAAGACTGACATCGCGCACACACTGCTTGTCTTTACCTCTTTAGAAAGTTTTGGCACCATTATCTCCCTGATGTGTGGGCGGCTGGGAATTTCATATCGCAGCTCGAGTATGCTGAGAAGAATCCTATGTTTTCCACGACTGGCATTGGCTGGTCATCCAGAGCGATAAAATGAGTCAGAGCCTCTGTTATTTTAACTGCCCGTGGATTTTCTCTTGACATTTTTCATCGCTTTTCCAAAACCTGAGTTAAAGTTGGCTGTTCCGGTCCACACTGCTGACATTTTGTTTAGCCTAGCTACAGCAGCCTCCAGTTTCTCTTTTTTTATCTGGAGCTGCCAGTCTGACTCGTCTAACCCTGTGCCTGTTTAGCGCGGGATGTCCCCCTAGTGGCCAATCTAAAAAACTACAACAAAAATGACAAGTCACCCTCTGATTAATGAAATAAGTTAGTATCGGTTCATGGTATCGGTTAACTTTTACGGGTATGAGTACACACACATTTTACAGTATCGGTATCGGTGCATCCCTATATAGAACTTGTATTTTTATTTTTACCAGAGCGCCTTGGTCCCCTGGTTTATGTTAAAATTAAAAAAAAGATAGCTACTTAATTTTCTTTAAATTAAACTCTATTAAACTCTAAACCTGGCAGTATAAAATTTCCACAGTGGAAATCCATAACCTTTGCATGCTTAGGATTCTGCATCTATCAAGATCTCCAGCTACCTATTTAAAAAGAAATCATACATTAAATATCCAGTTATACACTGAATCTTACCCTCTTAAATGTAGTCATGTTAGTGTTGGTTGTACACTGTGTTGCTACCAAAGCAGAAGAGATTAGATTAAGAACTGACCAATAGGCAAATTCAGCTAGTAGTTTAACATTTGATCAAGCTGATACAGAAATGTAGAGCTAGACTAGAATGGCTTATTTCAGCTCTATCTCCCTGTATGCTTTACTAATGTGGAAGACATCGACTCTACATTTTGTCATATTCTTTGTCATTTTCCATCATTCAGGGCTTTTTACTTCAACCACCTTTAAAAACACGAACACATGTTTTATAAATTCACGACATCCAAACCATTTCTTCGTCAGTCTGCATTTTGACCAAGACTTGTTAAACAGAGAGCGTGCGAGCAGTGGTCTTCCCGACCATGATGACTGAAACTGCTAACTGCTGTTTGCTTATCCACACCGTGGAGTGTTAAAGTCAATTCTGAAATGCAAGTCTAAAATCAACAATTCACAGTTTATTGTTAGTGGACACAAACCCACAGTTGTTCTGCTTTCTGCACAATATTCCAAGACAATTAAAAGAACAATTAGAAAGATTTTTTGGTTACTATGCAGAAACTGCACTTTTTGAGGGAGATGTGTCTTCTCTCATATTTGGGTTTTTATGTCTTTCTCTAGGTGCTGTGGACATTCTCATAGGGAACAAAGGATCAAAACTGTCCTTTGTGGGTCTTTTTGCGGTCTGGGCTTGCTGTTCCTAAGGCAGTAGCCAGGAAGCCCTTACCCCAAAAAGTATCTGCACTGGATTCTGGCATCTGAAGCAGAAATCGCCCTTTTTTCTTTCTGATAAATTATTGCATATCTTCCCTGTGAGTTTTGAAATGAGGACACTGTATATTGATTGCATTGAGTTGCTTTAAGAACCTAAGCAAGGTGTGGCTTTTGATTGGTTCGAAACAGAAGAACTTACCTTTTTAAATTGGAAGAATTTTAGAAGCTTAATGCAGGATGTGGCACAACACATGTCTGCAACCTGAGAAAAATCAGATCGGAAAGAATCTTATTACAGTAAGAAACAGCAAGAAAGAGACACCAGCTTTATTCATCAGTCTGGTAAAGCTCCACTTTCCAAAGTGAGCTTTAATATCAAATTTCTTTCTGGGAAAAATCTTATAGTGTGCCAGTTTAGACACACCAGGCAGTGTAATCCACGTAGCAACTTGTCTTACTTTGTCAGATTTGACAAAAAAAACCAAAAAATTCCCACTTAGATCTGTCATATCTCATTAATGTGGAACACTTTTGCTTTTTCTTTGTCATGCAATCCAAAAATGCATTATTTCTTTTACATATGTTGGCACTTATATATGTTACTAGAAGAATCTTACAACAGATGCTGTCTTCATACATTCCTATGTAGACTGTGTTGTACACGTTCAATGATTTTTTATCGTCTCTGCCCAGTCAGTTGTTTATGAAAGTGCATAGAGAAATACAACATGATTGGGTAAGGCATTTATGACTGTCTGATCCTTTGTACACTTTCAGTGTATTCCAAGTGCATCTATGCCTTCCTCATATTTTCATGCTACCGTACAGTGGTGTACTATCGTAGAAGGAACTAATAGGATGGCATTTTCTCATTGAGACATACATTTTAAAATGTAACCCCAGAAACTGCATTAACAGGATGTAAATAGTGACTAAATAAGCTAAGAGGAAATTGTTGTGTAGCTCCAAGGCTTTGACGTTCTATGTGTTACATAAACATGATTATTTATCCTGCCAATGCCACAAGCCTTCACAATGTACTTTTTATACATCAAAACCCGAGGCACTTTCTGTGCACTTCACTGGCCATGTGACTTCATCGCTTGGGGAGCGTTTTTATGCCTGCATATAGCACACGAGGGTGCACGAGGCATTCTTTACGGTATCATGAGCAATTACAATTAGGAGCACATGTTAAATGATGTTATGCTGATGAGCTTGTCCCTTATGGTTATGACAGTGATCAACTTTTTGCACCCTTCTACTCCTTTGACACTTTTCTATTTCTTTTCCTTTCAAAACCTCTAGAAGCTTCCTTGTAGTAACGTGAATGTTCCCTGTTAAATGTTGTGCCTTGTTAAATATAGCTGAAATAAAATTTTGATGGAGTATTGTGTTGTGTTTTTGTCAATCCAGTGTCCAAACTGTAAGCATTGCGTAGTTTTGATTAGTTATTTCAGCAACATATTCATATGTGCAGGATATTAAACTACACTTGTTTCTCTGTTGGTGATTGATGAATGAATGGGTTGTGATTTCTAACTCTTGTTTCACAAGGTGTATCAGTGGCGTTTAAGAATCCAGCTCCTAAAAATATCAAGAATTTAATTTTATTTCTATTTTTAAGCCTGAAAGAACAACGCCAGCAAATTCCAGATGAAGTCATCCACTCGTCCTGCCTTGTGGGTTGTTACAGTATCAAAAAGACTAATAGGAGTGACGTGCTTTTGCACAAGGGCCTCTGCAACTACTAAATGACCAAACAAGTCTCTGACTGACCTTCTGATTGGAGCTAGAGATTCACAGTTAAATTTGTGTGTCACGCATAGCCTTGGGAAATAGAGCAGTGCCTCATCCATGATAGGGAAGTAGGTTGGTGGATGCACTTTGGCTCCTTTCAGTTGTAATGGAGTAAATTGAATTGGTAACCACAGGCAAGAGATGGTAGATAGGGATTTATTTATTTATTTATTTATTGTCTGGTATTACACATTTTTCTTTATATCAGTAGCTTTGGATAATCATATACAGAAGAAAATGCCTGGAAAGTAAATGTGTGGCATTATTCTTGTCTTTACAATAGTGAACCATAAAGTAATTTTACTCTTGCCTTCAATAAAGACTAAAAGTCACATGTAAAGATTTAAATTTCAATACATTAGACACTGAAATTAGTTCCTAAACTTGCACAATTACAAAAAGATGTTAACACAGATGTTTAGAAAAAGAAACGAGTGCCATAGAAAAGTTAACCTGGTGACACATGAACTCTGGTTTGGGATAAAATGTATCCTATGTAGCTGGGATTAGTTGGACCTGATAAGTATAAAAAGTGAGATTTATCTAGGAATAGTAAATTGCTAGGTTGTTACATAGTTGCTATGTTTTTTTGTTTAAAATGTATATCCTCTTGCAGAGATAATTGATTTATTTTATAGCATAACATAAGAATAGTGTGCATAAAAGGTAAAAAATCCCAATAGCAGGTTAAAGTGAAATACATTCAAACTAACTACAGTAAATACCTGGAAAACACCACACAGTTGTTTGAAATGTAGTTTATTGTAATTCACAAATAAGACCCTTTAAAAATTCAAGGACTTAAATGCTGCGATGTTGTGTTTCATAGAAGATTTAAAGCTCGAAAGAAAATTCATAACAGGGGAAGAATTTTACACTGTGCCGAGAGTCAAAACAAACGGGGAAACCGCTCATCTCTGGGTGAGTATAGCCATCCAGAGGATGGATTGAGAACTGCAAGACATGGATCTCTGTTACAAAGACTAACGGAAGAATTTTAAAAAGCACAGAATAATTCTTAACAGTAAAGTTTCTTCCTGAAATGTTTTCACAGGGATTAAGGGTTGATAGAAACCTTACTCAGTATGTCCAAATGCATACTGGCAGTCTCCTCCCTATGAGGTATTCAACACAAGATTACGGTAAAAGGCTGTAAATGTGAACACTTTCATGCCTTGTTTAATTTACCAAAACATACTTTCAAAGATCATGTCTGTGTTTTTATTCTCAATCTTGCCAAGTACTATTCATTTATTGTGAGTTGGCTCAGCAGAAAAGAAATCCATGTATTTGTGCTGCTGGCAGGAGTGGAAAAATTATTGTTATTCCAACCTCTGGAAATGACGCAAAAGAAAGAATCATGCACATCTGTTAGTTGTCTTTAGCAGTTTAATCATTATCTTTCTGTAGTTTAGGATTTCTGAAATCAGAACACACAAATGTAGTTACATGAAATGTAATTAAAATGTGCATACTGTCACGGTGATGGGCGGACTCAGGCACAGACTTTATTAATCACTCCGGTGCGCTATGTACACGTGAAGGGGGGGACACCAGGGTCCCGGGGATCAATAGGCCGGGGAAACACACTTTTTCACACTGGCTCCGCTCCTTGTCCAAACACTCCTCACACGAGCAACCCACTCACACTCACGGGGTCCAGGAGTCGAAACGGGCGGGTCCAGATAAATCTACAAACATAGACGAGGGTAAGTAGGCGGCAAGCACGGGAACAACTGATTCACAATGAAGCCAGGCAATACTGACGAGGGTTACTCAATATTCCAGCGACCAATAGCTCAGAGCCCCAGCCTTAAGAAGAGGCGAACTGCAATTCACTCGAGATCAGCTGCAGGTGCGTGGGTCAAGGGCAGGAGCCCAATCAGAGCTCCACCCAGGCAGACAGGTAGGAGAGAGAGAAAAACAACAAACACTTGTGGCCACACTGGGCTGGCCAGGGAGGCACAGGGACCATGACACATACCACAGGTAGAGTTAGGAAGAAATGTATGCATAGAGTACACAGGTGTGATCTTATTTTCAGACAAGAAAATTACACGCCAGTGGATCACAACTTTGTAACTTTGGTATACTATCTGAAACTGAGAGCTACATATTATCAAGGTACGAAAATACGAGATATTTCTTTTGTTCTAAATGGGAGAACAAAATTAAAAAATATTTACATATACAGTTTTCTTTCAGGTCTTAAAAGTAGGTAAATACAACCTCAGATGAACAACATCACATCGTGTATTACTCTGTCATAATGTAGTCAACAAAAACGTATCTAAGAATGAAGAATGCAGAAATGTGTGAAAAACTAAAGGGATTGCATGATACAATAGGAAGTAGAGGCACCCTGAACAACAATAACTTGAAGTAATGACTTCATCAGTAGCTCACATCATTGTGGAGCAATTTTGTCCCACTCTTCTTTACTATGTTGCTTCCATTCATTGAGGTTTGCAGTCATTCATTTATTCTTTCATTCAATCTGGTTAAGATTTGGACTTTGACTGGGCCATTGAGACATCTTAAATATTGTCTTTTTCACTTATTCTTTTGTATGATTTGCTGTTTTGAAATCAGTGTCCTTATGATGACCCGTGCTGTGTTCGATTTTCTGCAAATGTGGTGTGGTGTGTACTGGCCAAATATCTCCACTTTGGTCTCATCAGTCCAAAGGACATTGCTCCATAAGTCCTGTGGTTTGGTCGAAGGCAGCTTTGCAAACTTAACCTGTGCTGCCATATTTTTTTTAAAGGAGAGGGTTCTCTTCTGGCAACGCTTCCAAACCTTCTAATGTTATTGTCATGAACTTTAACATTAACATGCTAACAGAGGCCTGTAGGGTCTATGATTTAGCTCTTGGGTTTTTTGCAGTTTTTCTGAGCATTGGACAAGCTGACCTTGAGTCAAGGCCGAATTTGCAGGGATTTCTACTCCTGGGCAGATTGCCAACTGTCTTGAATGTGTTCCACTCATGAATATTCTTTCTTACTGTAGCAACAATTGCTTCTCTAAGATCTTTACTGGTGTCTTTCCTCATTGGCATTGTGCTACCATACACCTGAATGCTACTGACCAAGCTAGCAAAACTTGTGCTTTTATAGAGCACAATCTGAGATTGTATTTCACTAATTACATGACCTTCTAAGGACTAGGTTATCTTTATTATGTCCT
Source organism: Pundamilia nyererei (assembly GCF_000239375.1). Taxonomy (NCBI): domain Eukaryota; kingdom Metazoa; phylum Chordata; class Actinopteri; order Cichliformes; family Cichlidae; genus Pundamilia; species Pundamilia nyererei. The sequence continues at coordinate 2,628,187 of NW_005187453.1, forward strand.
AACACATAAAACATTACAATTGAAAGTGGGGGTACTTTCTCATGACTCTATACTTCAGAGAAATATTCAAATTTAAATGACAAGGCCAATTTTTCCTACTGATCTTTGATCATTTATTTTTATCTATTAATAGAGGTAAAGTTAAGTGAAGCTTTAGCTTTTTAAAACAAATTGAAGTTAATTTTAGTATGTTGCAGGAACTCATACTAAAGGAGGCTTTAGTAACCACAGCAGTTGCACTGTACTCATGTGATGATGTTTAGTATGCTAATATGCTAACATGTGATGATGTTTAGCATGCTAACATTGACTACTACATGGTGTTGGAACCAACACAAAGCATAGCTGAGGCTGATGGAACTAACATTTGCTTTCCAACTGCAAGACTTGGAAGTCGAGGCGCAAAACTCAAAAACAGCTTTATTGTAAGCCCTAACAAAACACAAAACAATAATACTTGATTAAAAACACAAAACACGGAGAGACACAACTAAGAGGGACAACACAGCAAAGAACAAATGGAGAGTAAGACTATATGTAAACACCAGGTAATTAGGGAGATGGGAAACAGCGGGGAACATAGATGAACGGAATGCCAACCGTCCCTTAAAATACGGAATCGAAAGTACACGTCCCGTATTGAGCTAATAAGGGACGCACTTTGTCCCGTAATACAGTGAGAATCAAAAGTAGTCTATAACTTTTAATGGAATTAACGCTTTGTTTGAAAACATAATTCCCAGCCCCTCTCCTGCTTTGTGACCAATGAGCTGACACCACACTTATGACAAGTATGACAATTCAGATTACCGCTCGTCTCATTGGTCGAGGAA
>NW_005187453.1:2631056-2632491 GCF_000239375.1 Pundamilia nyererei
AAACACGGGGATTTATTGTTGTTTGATATCACCCTCTGTAAATAAACGCACTGCTTGAACTTTGAGCTCCGCGCCTGGGTCCTCCTTCCCCACTTCCTGGCAGACCGTGACAGTAACAAACACTGAGACAAGGACTAAGAAACCAAATAGGGACACGACTGGTTAGACAGAGAGGTAATGTTCCATAGCAGACGCAGAGGACAAGACACAGAGACAAAGCTGAGACACAAAACTAACATTATAACACAAGAAACTATGATAAAGGAATCTAGATAACAAACTCAGATGCACTTATGAAGAACTAACTAAAGAGTACAAAGTATAAACTTGAATCATCTTTTAATGCAGAAGAAATAATCACAAGATCGCAACAAAACTCAAAACATCCCAAAACTCAAAACGCTGGGTCAAATGTTAAATGTATATAAAACTGTGGGAAAAGTGATTTACAAAGAGCAGGTTGAAAGTGAGCTAAGTGAGGTAAGTGATATCACATATAAAGCTGACAAAAGGAGGCCAGAACATTTCATTTTAATAGCTGATTTCTTTTTAAAGGTCAGTCCTGTGAATCCTGTCTGCGATGACTAATCTTTTGGGAGGTTTAAATCCTCTGCAATCATGCAATAATGCTTTAGTCATGTGTGTTAAACCACAACTATTTCCTTTGTAGACGAGTCACTTGGTTTCAAAAAGCCAAGTATGGGTGGTAAAGGTCAAATTCACTTGGTGCTCCGTCATGTTAACTTACTGGAAGTGACCTGAATACACTTTCCAGTTTTCTCCTCCCACTTGCCCATTTTTGCCTCAATGTATCATCTACTTTAAAAACAAAGTATTTCCATCTGCACTATGTTATTTCTGTAATACAAAGGAGCAACGTGGAGTACATATTATGATACGTACCATCTCAATATATTACCAACAACGATTAAAATTATGGGCATCAGCAACTATAGGATCGGCTTGGTATGACCTCTGAGTTTAAGGGGAGATTGATGCATGATGACAAATCCAGCCAAGCTGTGCTTGTGAAAAGAAAAGAAAAGTGAACAAAGCAAAAAAGAAGAATCTGTTTAGTGGAATATGTCATATAATTATCCACTTTTCTATCAGGAAAAGATGGGAAAAATTGCCTTTATATACCACAAGTTTGTTAGATAGTAAGACAGAAAGTTGCATGAATACAGCTTAATTATGGAGCATTGTGTTTTCTTTTTATTTTCAACTTTCATTATCTGTGACTGTCATCTTTCCAAAGAACTCAGTCTCTTTAATTTGAAGACCAGCTCAGATTAATTGTGGTTGTTATTATTATAATAAACATAATTACTATAGTGTAATTATTATTATAAGCTGTCAACATGATCAGCTTAAGGACTGATTACCTTCTTCACAAAGATATTCCATATAAATATACACACGTATGTGTATATAT
>NW_005187453.1:2632526-2644437 GCF_000239375.1 Pundamilia nyererei
ATATATAAAAGAAGTCCAGTGAAAAAAGTCCCTTTTTGTTATTTTCTTTGTAATTTTCTTCACTGTAATATTTTTCTTCTTGTTGACAGAGAAAGTTTCTACCAACAAAGGATGATTTAAGGATGTTTTAAGAAGTAAGCTAAAGTGAATGTGCAGGTTTAGCAGGGTTTTATTAGGACAGGGGTGAATAAAGATATTGTTATTACCCACATTTTCCTAAACCTGCAAACCCGGGAAGTTCAACTCGCAACTTAAATATTTAGACTAAAGCAGATATCAAATGCTTTTTAAAAAAAATACCTGAAACACTATTGCTCAGTTCTTTTTTTATACCCCCGTACACAAATTTACTGGTCAGCCAGAGAAGTTTTCAGTGCATTAGGAATAAGTCATATGTATGTTATGAAGATTGTTGACAGGTACAGAGAAAATGATTCATTGTGAATTAAATTAGTTACAGACATGTTATCCCTGCAATGACGCATCTGACTTACAAAAAGTGTGTTCTCTTGCATTTTCTTGCTTTTTCGGTTTTAAGCTTCTGTTGTATGGTACATAAAAAGAAGTATAGGTATATTTACAGAGAACACGATTCAGTGAATTAAATTAGTTACAGACATGCTATCCCTGCCTTACAAAAAGACGTTCTGCCATGACCTGAGAACTTAACTGAGAACCTAAACAGACAACCCAGAAAATAGCTTGTCAACATGTAAACTAGCTATCAAAAAAGAAAACAAACACGGAAGCAATCAGATAAAACGGTCTATTTACCTCGACGGTACCCTGTAAAGGTTTGAAGTCCAAGATTTTAGTGGTTTTCCAGTCATCGGCAGATTCAAAGGTTTCAGTGTTCAAGGATCTTCCACACTGTTCCACTTAACTCTCATGCCGTCACTGCTTTTATTACTGATTCCATTCCTGATCATGGCTAGTGAACTCTCAATGAAGTGAAGCTCTGACTGAAGACAAATAATGGTAAAATGAAAAGAATGAACAGAATATACTCCCTTTCACACACGCAGATGAGTCACAGTAACACCAAGACAACATTCAAAATTCAAAATCATACCGATATACCGTTATTTGTTTCCATACTGCATCAAATTTTTTTCCAGCAGACATTTTGCAACTCACAACTGTTTATCAGAAATATTAGAACAAGAGCTGATAGGATGACTCACTTATACTAAACAAGAAGAGTTCAAATAGCACTACATACACATTTTCTTTTAAACAGCTGTACTGCATGCACTCTGCACTGTCTCAGTCTGCCTACACATTTTCCAGTAACTCAAAGTTAAGATTAAAGTGTTACATTAACAACTGGCTTATACTAACATTGTTAATGATCATCTTAGGGGGGGGAAAAAATAAGAACACTTGTGTCTGAGTCAGAGTGATCTGTTTTCTTATTGATATTTAATGGGAATTTCCTTCCTACAAGGGTCAGACTTACGTTTAAGATGTATCGTGGGGGGGATAGAGGAGGAGAACAGACCGAGGCAAGACTGAAGTGCAGGGCAGACTATTTAAATGTTGGAAACCTGCAAAGAAGCCAGTTAGAGGAGCATATTTCAAGAAATCTAGGTAAGCGATTAGATTTTTTTTTTCCCACAGTAAATGCAAAAAATATCCAGAGGAAGACGTTATTAAGGTTATACTTTTTTTTTCTGCATGTTTTTATTATGTCTTTGTTTATATGGCTTTTTTCTTTTTGTCTATTTAATGAATTCGTTTTTCCTTTTTAGGATGCGTAACATTCTGGCCCTTCTCTGCGTCTTTCTTATGGCAGCTCATCAGAGCACTAGTCTTCTCACAAAGGGAGAATCCATCAGAAACACCATACACAACATTGTAAACATTGCTCAGATAACCCTTGTCCACATTAAGAAACTAAAGGTACCAATATATTGATTATTTTTATGTTAATGCGATTTGCTGTTTATTTTCATTGCGTATACTGTTTTCTGCCTAAATTTTCTCATTGAGGAATGTTTTTATTCAATATTAAACTAAGCTTACGTATTATTTTTTTTATTCTTAGTTGCTGGCTTCACCGATAGGTGTTCCCCCTCCTTCCATTGTAGGACTAAGTAATATAAGCCATGAGCTTGGAGTTTTGGATATTGAACTGCAGCAGCACCCTTTCCTCATCCAGATTCAGGCTGATGTCTCCAGCTTGGAAGGAAGGGTGCGCTCCCTCGCCTTCTCAATGGAGTGTCCCCTTAAGCCCAAACCAGCAGTACAGATGAATGAGAGTGTGTTCCCAGAAAGCCACCTTTACATGACAGTGACAAAGGTGCAGCACTACCTAGAGGAACTTCTTCTCAACAAGGGCAAACTCAAGCTCTGCTAACAAATTTAAGCTTGATGCATATATAGTAAGCCAGGACTTGACCCAGTGTAGGCAAAGGTTAATTTGTCTTTGTGATGCATATTTTCTATACATATAATTACTACGTGGACAACTGTCAGTCGTTAAAAGCGTGCAATTAATTCCAATAACTCAGCGATTTATAATATAATGAAAAAAACTATAAAGGGCATCTTTTATTTCATACAACAAATGTTTTATAGGGTTTTACAGATAGATTAAAATACTCATATATTTTTTAACAAAATACATTTTTTAATACTTTATGGCAAACTGTTTTACACACGTTTGACATGGTGTGTGTTTTGAGGGTCAGGATGGGAAAAATGAGACACTACATAGTACTTGGAGGTTGTGTGAATAAGCATGATTGTGGTCATTTCTGCCAGTAAATAAAACTAATGCAAAGAATTGCATGGTGCTATGAAACTATTGCCAGAGAAAGCATATAAGACCTTTTTGATGACTGTGCAATCTTAACTGTTTTTTAGTGGATGCTTGTCTCAGTGGTCTATTGAGCAGAACCATTAAGCGAAAGGTTATTAGGTTGTGTTTAAAAATGAAATGTGTTATTTTTTTGTAATAAAGTTTGCAATAACAAATTCTGTCATGACTGATGCTCTTCTAAAATTTCAAAGATTTAAGTCATGCATTTAAGACTTTTTTCACTTGTGTTACTTTGATAAAAAAGCTTTATTAAAATATTATGCATGACATAAAATACAGCTAAACTTAATGGTACAATGATACAGTTTTATAAAATAAAACAAGCCAATAGATATAATAAATTTAAATTGCATATATAATAATCTACAATAATGGCATTAATGTATATCATATGCTGGGAGCAGCATTTTAACCAGCATAAAGAATTAAGTTTGTTTTTTATTATAAAATGTAGTTTTCAGCTATCATGGCTTTATTTTATTTTATTTTATCACATCAAGCTGACTACTCGGATGATAATAATATATTTACAAAAAAACAACAACAACAACAATCCTTTGCTTAAACTTTAAAGAAAAAATGATTATTCTTATATAAGAATTTCTACTAAATTGAATTTAAAAAACAAAACAAAACATATACAGTATCATTAGGCAATAATTAGTTCACAATTACCCATATTTCAATCTAATGATTCACTTTCTTCATGAGACACATTCCAATCTAAACACCAAACGGCACAAAAACAGAAACTAACTTACTCATTACTGATTACCCGTGAACTACAAAAGAGCAAGAAGACACTTTAATAACATGCAGCTGTTCAGCAATGAGGAACTACAGAGCAGCCTCTTAGTACGACTGTCTGAAGTGTGTGAGTTGAAGTCAGCAGGACTTCTTTTAGGCTTTTGAAGATTTTTTTACTTCTCATCCAAAAGCCACTTTCGAAGAAACAAACAGAAAAACAAAATCTAACCCTCTAATTTTACGGCCATTAAACAACACTAAGCAGAGTATGCTACACGTTTTGAAAATGTTAAAAACTCTGTACCTTATAAGGGAAATGTAACACAAGTCACCACAAATCGATGATGAATAATCACAGCACGAGTGTAGGTGTGTGTGAAACGCTAACATAAAAAAGTAAACAGAGCTGAAATTCAAGAACCTTGATAAGGTTTTACAAGGTAAATCAACAGTAAATTCTTACAGATCCACTCTTTTACATTCTAAGAATAAGAATAAGAATAACTTTATTTATCCCGAGGGAAATTCTTTTGTCACGTACATGCTCAAAGCAGCAGGAGAGACAGAGGAACAGATGAATAAGATATACAATATATACAATAAGAATAGTAGTATACAGTAATATACAGTAGGGAGTCAGTTCTTCATACTACTCAGACATGCAATAAAATATTACTACATACCTAAAGGGACTAAACACACAAGAGGTGGTGCTTGTAAGCACTTTATGGTAAGTCTGCTTTTTGTGTATTCCAGCTGAGTTCCATGAGATTCCAAAGAAAGTCTAACGATAACACTATAGGATTAAGATTTTTTTTTTTTAATATAGACTTATTGGTGTTCCTTGCCTTTACAGTTATCTACACTTGGCCTTCCTCTGAAAGACGAATGACTGCCAGAAATATCTGTGTGATATGGAGGTGTTTGAGAGCAGTTTGAAAGCATGTTTATTCTATTAACTTATTTATTAAATTTCCATTGATTACTTAGTAAAATTCTCTTTTATGAATCATACATTAGCCCGTGCTAACAGAGCATTTAATTGTTATTTCCTGGCGTGAGAGAAGCTTCTGTAATTAGAGAGGAAATGCAGGGTTATTTTTGTGTTAGATAACAGTGGCAGGGAGGAAACAGTGGGTTACTACTAACAGCTGTACTGAAAAGACGTATATACTTCTGTGCCTTGTTTTTTAGTGCTTAGAATATTTAGGCATTCTTAACATTACATTGAAGTTTCTTAGTTATCTGGTCTAATGTGCCTTTGCTACACAACAATGGCAACAACTGTAAGCTGTTAAGATCATACTACAATAAGAGTGAATAACAGTATGGCTTTTTATCACAGAACATCTGGGATGATGTAGAACATAGTTTTATGAACAATGCCAGGAAATAATCAATAATCAAGCACTTCTGGTTCACTTCTTGTGAGAGTGGTCCTAATATATATGAACAACTCTGAGTAACTGCAGTACATATCATTCCTCAAATGTAAATCACACAGAAGTGAATGAAGAGACCTCAAAACACCATCATAAGCTCCTTTTCACACAGAGAGGGTTGCAGACTGAAATTTTAAAAAAGAAATTCAACTAAAAATATTAAAGTTTTCAAAATGTTTATCTTTGTGTTTTCCTAAAATAAACAGCAAGGGTTGAAAACAGACATACCGACTTCAAAGATGGTTGGAAAGAAGTTAAATGACAAAGGTTTTATGGAGTTTATGTTTTACTTACCAAGAGTGATTGTGCTTTCATAACATGAGTTCATGTGAATGTTTGAATTACACTGAAAATAAAACAGAAAAGACTAGAAAACAGGTCTAATTCTAAGCAAACGTTATTGTAAGTCCAAATTGCTAAAATAGATTAAAAGATATGGTTGGAATAAACATGTGTAGATAAGCTAAACTAGCTAAGATGATATGCTTGGGGTAAGAAAAATATTTTTGCTTTAGCACATATATTTTCAGCATTTCTTTAGTATTAGATTTAACTTTGCTACCCTCCTTTAGTTAAAGACTAACAGTAAGCCTTTGGTTGCACTTATACACACATTATAACCCCATTTATATATTGTATTTTTTTCAACTTGGAATAAATTTCCCACTAACTTGCAGGTCCACCCATTCACATTCAAAGAAAACGATCCTTTTTCCACATTATGAAGTACCCGATTTCATCATTAAAAGGAAAAATTTGGAAAAGAAATATCAGATAGACTAAATATCATAATAATAATAATAAAATAAACAAATATATATGTGTATAAAAGTAATTAAAATGACTTAAATCATAAACCAGTTACAAGACTTCCAAGTAATTATTTTTTTGGCCTTTTTTAACTTTATTAGATGGACACAGTATAGACAACAGGGAGGTGGGGGCAGAGAGAGAGGAGAAGGCCCGCGGCAAAGGGCCGCGGGTGCTACTCAAACCCAGGCCGGCCGTTCTCAGCCGTATGGCATGTGGTCGCTCGCTCAACGCACTGAGCTAAACCAGCGCCGACTTTCAAGAAGTTCTTAATAGAAGTGAGACCATGTTGGCAATTTTTTTATATGGAAAAAACTCACAAGTAAAAGTCCTGTTCCAAGCAGCGCAATTGAAATATTTTATTTCACTCAATGTGCAGCAACCACATCTCTGGTAAGAGTACCAACAGTTTATCAAAGCTTTTGAATTGTTTAAAGTGCAAAATAATCCATAACATAAGCACACAGGTAAATAACATCAGTTAGTTTTTTTTAAATAACTTAAAATACAACTTTACTTAACAGCAAGCAACAAAAATTCAAACAATGAATATGCAAAAGAGTGTTACGGCCCTGAGCCTTGGAGGAAGTGAGACTGCCCTTTTGTTTATGCAAATCTAAGTGTGCCAGGACTCGTGGATGACTGGCTGCTGGGAGTCCTGTGCCAGCCTTCTTTTATGCAGATCAAAGTGTGCCAGACTGCGTGGACGACTGGCTGCCTGGAGATCCAATGACACTCCAAGACCAACTGACTGGCTGATTGTCTGCACCTGGGAGTATAAAAACGCTGAAGATTCACACTGAGGGGAACTGCTGTGCTGACGTGAACATGCAGTGTCCTCCTCGTCTGCCTAGCATTTGAACTCCATTTGTAAACTCTGAGATACAGCTGACCTTAGTTTTATTAGAGTCTTGTGTTTGCTGGCTCAGCTTAGTTAACCCTTAGTTTTTATTCTTGCCTGTTCTTTTCTTTGTGTATTAATTATTTGCCCGGTGGTCTGTTGAACAGCCCCGTCGGTTTTTAGTTTAACGTTTGCAATAAAACCCCTTATTTACTCTGACTTCGTGAGTGGGCTTGTGTATGTTTCTCCCCACCTGTCGCCTAGCAGAGGGGGTCGTAACAAAGAGAGAAAAAATACTTCTCATTTTAATTAATAACAAAGCTAAAGGAAAAAAAATCAAAGTGCATTCTTTTTTAAATCATAAAACTTATTTTGTTTTTTAATATTTGGTGGTGGTGTATTTTTACCTCCCCTCTTAGATTGTTTTTTTACAGGAGGAAATGGGCAGCGAGTTCAAAAAGTGTTGCAGGGTGGAGAGGTAATCATCTGGGTGGCAGCGCAAGTGGGCCGCATGTATCGACTTCTTCCACTTTCTGCTGTGCACGTCCACTCCTCTCTGTCTCCAGACGTCAATCAGCTTTTCCATCACTGCAGTGTTGCACATTGCATCGTTTTCACTGAAGAAGAAGAGAGCGGGAGCGGTAACTGGGCTGTTGTGGAACACTTGGATGCTGGTCTCGTAGAAGTCTGCCGTGTGGGTTTTGAAAAGCCAGAAGTAAAGCATGGCAGTGTTTTTGACAAAGCTCTCAAAACGTGGCACCAGAGTTCTACCAATGCCTGAATAAAAAATGTAAAAAAAAAACAAAACAAATTTTAAAAAAAACACAAGAGAGTAAATAGTTTAGAGTTTTAAAGCTTTACTCTTATGTAGGCCGTGTATCAAAAATAACCTAGACCTATATAGCTAAGTCCTAAAATGGCCAGCTGTAGGACAAAATCAAATATTATTACCTCCTTTTTAGTGCTTTTGTTGTGTTGATGATCCAATCCAATACCTGACAAGTAATGTCATGGCTTACCCTGTAGTCAAACACACCAACAAGTCTGTGCTCCAGTTCTTCTGATTGCAATTCTAGCCTTTTTTCTTTGTAACCTAACGTAACTCTAATTACCAGGTGCTTTGCGTCCATGTTGTCAGAAGTTTACATGCATCATGGGCATGAATTTGATGGAAATTTTGCACTTCTAACAGACTTTTGATTTCTTCAAAATGTTCTTTTTCCTCTTTGGAATCTTTAAGGACTTCAAAAAACAAAAGAAAAGAATTGGGTGCACATGTTTGAATTTATTTTAATTTAAATAAATGAGGTTTTAGATGGTAGTACAGTAACTACACAGTGTGAATGCCAGTTAATTTTTTTTAGAAAACTAGACAGAACTAGCGGTTTAGATAGAACCTGATAAAAATCCCAAATGTTAAATGGATAAACTGCTTGCAGACACAGCCCTAAAGCCGATTAAAACAAGCAGCTAGAGAGAACTCCTGACAAACTGGAGCAGCGGGTCGATCGGCTAATAAATTATGTAAAGATCTGACACACGTATCCAACACAAAAGTGAACTGCAACCGAATATACTAGATCACTCTCACTCACCTATCGCCATGTGGTCCAGTGTGCCGACCACTAAGCTGTCATAGATGTGTCCCATCATCCTCTGTGCCAGGCCTCCATGTTTTTTTGGTTCTTGGACAATGTGGGTGAGGATTTGAGTGAAAGTGTAGCCACCGATGGAAGAAGCATGAACCAGCATCACCCTCCCTGCGAAGGGAGGGTTCTCCAGAATTTTCAGAACCTCCAATCCATACTCAAGCCCCCATCGAGGCCACAGGAAATGCATCACACTGCTCTGAACCAGGAGGACATCCATGCCACGGTCCAGATAAAGGTCCCGGTACTTAGCCATTCCCCCTGGTTGGGCTCCAAGCCAGGAGAAGAAAACCAGAAGTGGACGAGAAGTGGACGAAGAATATGATTGTTTTTGGTAGGAGACAGATGTGTTTGACGGTGAATCTGAGAGGAGTGTAGAGGAGGCTTCTGCAGATGGTGAAACAGGGAACGTGGGGCAAAGAGCTGCAGAATCTTGAAAATTTTTGGCAAGACATTCTGTTTCGCAACCTGTACCAGTGAGTGGAGTGTAATAATAGGTTATGCCATTGCAGATCGTTTTGGCTATTAAATGTCGTCTGTTAACTTTATCCGACTTGGTTGCATCAGTCCTTATGAGGCTGAAAAAGAGGCCAGATTGAAACATGAATACTTTCCACAGTTCACCAGAGAAACATCACAGAACAACAGACTATAACATTCACTCGGCTAAGGATTTGCAAACATATCCTCAGAGGACCCAGAGAACTCAAAGACTGATTATTGTCATTATCTGTTGTGACTGTCACCACAAACAGTAATTCATGGAGAATTCTTTGAGGTTAGATTAACTTTAATTCCCATCGTAGGATTGAAATTATGGACAAACAAAATGACTATAATAAAGTCATCAGTATGGTTTTAAAGGAAGGAAGTTTATTTATTGTGCCAGATGGCCATTTGTTTAACTTCAATGTAAAATCATTTTACCTTATTTAATGCCATCATTTCCATTTTAATGACATTATTTTTACATAGCCTGTGAGTGCAGTGGTTCACATGATCAATTTTCCATGCATTAGACTCAACAGACTGTTTATTTACATGCGTTTTTAAAAGACTTAATTTATATTGGAAACATGTTTACTGTGTTAAGTTTTATTTCTAGATGATGATGTTGAAGCCATGTAATCATCATTAGTGGACTACATGCAACTGAGATGCATAGCAGGCCAAGGTTTTTGCATGTCAGTGTGCACTTCCTATTTGAGTCTGGCCCATTTTATGTGTAAAATTATGTCGTTTTAAAGGAAATAATACAAGAAATCAAATAACTAATTGGAGGTTGTTCGCTACTATGGATGACGGAAAGGAAAAGTCAGCTGTAAACCATCTTCTTGCCTCACCTGAATGAGTGTAACTTTACCAGGTTGTTAATTTGACCTACACAGAAAACACCTGATTAAAGTGACACATTCACCCCTTCATTTCATCGATCGATCCATTTCCGTGATCACAAAAACTTCACGCATGGCATTTAGCTATATATTTGGCTTTATTGTGTCACCTCCTTGTAATTGTACTTTTTTAACACTTTTATAAACCGTAGTTTAAGTCAATTTTGCACCATCTTTCTTGGCTCTTTACTGGTGGTGCTCTATAGCGACACGCTGGCAAAACGAATGCGTGACCTTGGTTGTTAATATTTTTTACTGCGTTCTTGACGCACACCTAAAGCTCCACGCCGATCCACTGATTACCGTATTGTTTGAACATGTGATTAACAGACTTTAGGAAAATGATCCACACATAGCATTACAGCTTGCTTTATACCTCTGCTGCTATTACCAACGCGTGCACTGAGTGAAGTGAATCCTGGGGGATAATTTCAGAGCATTACTGGGTCACGCGAGGACACGTCACATCTTTTGTCTACCTTTGTTTCAGTGGATATTCGTGCAAAGAGCAGTAAGCAGGGCATGCACAAGTAATGCCAAAACAACATGATGTATCTGTCTACATATATATAGATAGACACATATGTATATATTTATATTTTACCCTGTGGAGAACAGCAGGTTTCCCATTCTGAGAGACTTAGGTGTGTCCGTCTCCTCCTGGTATTCTGAAAAAAAATTACTTCTGAGAGTCGTTTAGATATGCTAAGGCGTTATAACGTAGCAACGGATAACCCCGGATGTTTGACTGACAGTCAAGAGTCCGCCTCTCTTCCACCGGCTCTTGCCGCCCCTTTAACTCCCGCAGTCCTCCGTGAGCGGTTTCTTGTCCGCGTGCTGCAGTACGTCTGCTCGGTCCCATCAAACGAGCGGAAACAAAGCGCATAAAAGATCGCCTAACGGATAAGACACAATGTGAAAGCAACAACTATTAGTGATGAATAATATAAGACGAGGTGTTCAATAAAAATTCTTGTTTGACCCTTTAACATCGAAACACGAAGGTATTTATAGCGTCAAGGGCTCAGTGCACCTGGATCCAGTGGCGATAACGCATGCCCTGGTCACACTGACCCGACAGGCTTCATGTGGCTAAATAGGGAAGCACAGAAATCCACAAGGTTATTTGTTCTGACATACCAACCAGTTAACTCCAAAACGTCTGAGGGGCCACGAGATGGAGCCAGAGAGCCACATAGATTTCAGAGAAACAGCTTTGTGCTGATGCAGTGGGTGGCACTGACACGGCAAAAAGGTTGTATTATAGTATATTAAATATTCCCGGTAGCTTCATGTTGTGCACAGTTAGTTGTATGTGTGTGTCATGGTGTTAGTTTCCTGTTCGGGATTTTCCTGTTTAATTTTGCAATTCTTAGTCCGTTTACACGCTTGCCAGTTTTGCTTCCTGTATTTGTTGTTCTTTCCCCCTTTTCTGATCGTTTGTCCTCAATACCTGTCACCTGAGTTTAGTCTCCCTCACCTGTTCCCTATCAGCTGATTGCTCACTTGGGAATAAATGTACTCCCAGTTTTAATTTGTTTACTGTGGAAAGTCCCCTCCCGTGTGTTAATTTGTGTTTGAGTGTGAACTCTGGACTATGTCAGGGACTTTAGCTTTTGCCTGCTCATCATTTTGATTGTTTGCTACATTATATGATTCCCCATGTATAACCTTTGCCTGCTTTTTGTTTTTGTTTTTTTAATTATAATTATTTCGACGTTAAACTTTAACTCTGTTCTCTGTGTGCCCTGCATTTCCATCCTCTTCCTCCATGTCTCTCAGAATAACCTGCCATATATGTTTATTATGTGTTGTCATCTTTGCCTTTCTTTACGGCAAATTGTTCTTACAGCAAAATCTAATTGTGTAGAGTTATTTTAGACAGTGGGGAATTCCAGAATCTAGAAAGCTATGCCAGCAACATGTTGATGTAATTCATCCTTTAAGAAGCTTCCAGATTAAAATTGTTACATCCTGCACAGTAAGACAGTATTAAATATGTTTTATCTACACAAAATATAACAGATATACCAAACTCAGGCATAAATGCCTGAATTCAAAATTATGTAGAGTTCAAGAATCTGAGTCTATGTTCTTAACTTTAAGTTTACATTTGAGATCATCTCAATGGGGATTCCAGAGAAAGTGAGCCATGGCTGTCCTCTGACAGTGCTTTATATGTAGGTAATTTTAAAATGTCACAT